>NW_010227268.1:0-7317 GCF_000690775.1 Eurypyga helias
GCCCTCCGTAGCCCAGCTCACCCTGCCCACCGTGTGAGTACGGCGCCCGGCCCGGGCTGGGGCTTGCAGCCTCCCGGGGAGCGGGCCGGAAGGCCGGAGTCGGCCCTCCCTGTGTTGCTGCCCCCTCGAAGGGAGGTGCCGCCGCTCAGGAAGCCAGTGCCGTTCAGGGGCCTAGAGGGCCACGGAATTCTTGAGCGAGTTTTGGCCAAACTCCTCCTAGCAACCTCGCAGTCGTCATCTCAGCAGAGTAACCAGCGTTAGACCCAGCCGACTCTCAAGACCAGTTAGGGAGGTGACAGCTGACATACTAACATCTTAAAGCCTGCTGGAAGGTCTCCCCTCTCTAGCTTGTGTCATTGAGTGACGCGTGGTCGTGACCCGACCCCGCGTGGCATCATGCGCCCAGAACGTCACTGCTCGCTGTGGGTAAAAGCTCTGCCCTTTTGCCGCAGAGTTATGAGTGCTGCGGTTTGGGAGCTGTGATTTTTGAGCTCCGTAGTCCTTGCTTCGCTGCCTGAAATATCAGTGCGTAAACCAATCCGAGTTCACGCAAAGCGAACATATGGAAACGGAAGCCTTAGTTATGCAACCCGTGATCTTTCTTGGTGTTTGTTTGCTTAGTTAATGTGTTTCTCTATCTGGTTGCAGGGCAGAACTTCATGAGGTCCTGGAAGAATATAAAGAAGGAGCTGCAAAATTTATAGGTAAAGTGTGTGTGTTTGTATGTCTGGAGACGTAATGGAGATGGATCCCACCGCTGCATTTTTAGGTGGTACTGTAAGCAGAACGATGTAGGCATAGGATTTCCGCATTCAGGCGTTTTCTCACTCAAAGTGGCACTAAGGGAGAGCAGTATGTGGTCAGTAATGTAGCCAAAAGTCATTCAGACAGGCTACAAAAATATATGTGGGTTTGCTTTATTTATTTTTTTCTGCACTCAACCTTCTTGGAGGCTTCAGCACTGACTAGGGTGGGCTTAACACAGAAGTTGAGATGAGAACTGAGATGTTTTACTGTAGTCCCCAGTCACTGCTGCAAATGAATCTTGCCAACTGCAATTTCTGACTTTTTCTGATAAGGAGAATTAGAAATTGTCATGAAAATGGTCTTCCTTCCCCATACAGCTTTTCAAATACATTTCCTGACAGTATCTTTCTGTTCAAGCTGCTTTTTTGATTCTCATAAAGCAGTTGGTTTTATCTGAAGATTCCCAACAGGAAATCTTCATCCAGTGTGAAGAATAAACAGGTAAAGCACCCCACATCAAATCAGTCTCAGCTGGTGGATGCTTCTGCCTCCAAGCTATTCCTGTTCCGAGAGGACGTTAGGGGCAAGACCCGTGTTGGATTTGCGGGGAGCTTTGAGGAGCTAAAGAAGCAGGTGGAAAAGCTTATTTTCCCCCTATTCTTCATTCCTGTCAGTTTAGCACTCAGACTGTACTTGCTCCCTGTATTATCCTTCCATTTTTCCATGTTAAATAGTCAGTTTAGGAATATATTCGGCTTACAGATAGTCAGAAACAGAACAGTCAACATTGCCATAGCCCTCAGCTACTGCAGCAAGCCTTTGTGATGTTTGTCAGTCTCTGTACTCTGTTCATGGAGCACGAATGAGTTCTTTATCTTAACACCTCGGTGATAAGAATGAGTAAAGCTGCAGTTCCTGTGTTTGTGACTGCCCGGAGTTTTTCCTCTGGCTGTCAAAAGAGATCAGTGAAGGACTGACCACGTGCAGTATGCAGTGAGGGAACCTGAGTGCAGGGTGAGTGCAGAGCTAGCATCTTACGGGAATATCTGTCTGCTAGCCTGTATTTCCATCTGGAATGTATTTACAGCTGTACTGTGCGCTGTGTTTACAGTTCTTTGTGTATGCAATTTGGTGGACTTTGCAAGAAAAAACTTTGGAGCTGCTAATACTATTATAAAACTAAGGTATTTTTATGAATGTTTTGCATGTGCCACTGGCACATCTGTTATTAATGTATACAGTAATGTAAATTGTATATTTTTAAAAAGTGGGTTAGTATCTTTGTCCTATATACTCAGGCCAAGCTCTTTTTTAAAAAGCACTTAAACATTTTGGACGTGCATTTCATTACATAAGCAAAGTTATGGCTTGGATTTCCGAAGGAGTTTGCACCCAGCTTTCAGTAAACTTTGACTGCCTTGGGACAGCTTATTCCTTCAAGAAAAATTGAAAACCCTTTTTATCTGAAACTTCGTGGAGGCTTCACTGTTTTCACGGACTGTCTGTGACGAGAAAACTGTAGTCAGTGAGGTACAGCGTCTAGCTTTCTGCGTGGCATTTGGATCCTCCAATCTGGCCGGGATGATAAATTTCTCGTTTCTGTAGCCGATCTGTTCTCTCCCTGTACGTTGTCCTTCCTTACAAGTTGTAGGCCTGAGGCTGTTGTTCAGTTGAGATGATGGCAAATGTCAGACGTCTCCAGTTGAGTGGTCAAGTGGGTCAGCTGTTGGGTCTGGCAAATTTCAGTAGCAAGAGTATTAATCAAGAAGAAACATAAATAAATCTCAGAGGAGCTGTGCAGGTTGCAGAACCAAAGGGTGTTGTTACCTGATGGTTTGTCCTGACGCTGCGCTCTCCTCCCTGCCCCTAATAAAGCTGGGGAAAAAGTCTGCTGCCTATGGTGCTGAGAGATCATGTGAACAGGTTGGGGTTTCGGGGTTTTTTTTGTCAGAACAGATGCTCTTGTCTTTGGGAGAATACCCTGTTCCCTTTTGCAAGTTTACAAACTACTTTGGTTTGGTTCATGAAAGTCTAACTGTGTCTGTCGCTCTGTGCCCAGGTATGCCAGACATGGTGCTGTACTGCTCCCTTCATGACCCGGTCGCTCCCTGTCCGTCTGGCTACAACACTAACAAGGTACAGTGACTGTAAAGGCTTGTAAGAATCCACGTAAAGTTCCTAAAAGAAAGCTGCCTGCCCTCCCCTCATCTGTGTGGGTGTGCTCAGACAGCCAGAAGATGGTTTTTATGCTGTACAGAAAAAGAAATCTTTGCGCAAAGAAGGATGTCCTTTATGTGCTCAGACCTCCAGCTAAATAAAGCTGGACTTTTCTTACTTGGCAGTGCATTTCTTCAGCAGTTCCTGGACAGTTAAGTGGCAATTCGGAAAGAAAGGAGAGCTCTGGACTCTCATGCCGTTGTGGTTAATACGTGGTAAAAGAAAAGATGTAGACGTGAGTCTACGGCTGATGTGCCATACAGGCTCACGGTGATGCCACCGATAAGCTGTAACGCGGAGACCCGACCTGTGTGTTTACAGTCCGCTACAGACAGGCCCACCAAGGGGAAGAAATCAGTATTTCTGCAGGAAGGTGGCTCAGCATTCCAGCACTTTGTAGTCTTGCGGATGTTGTCCCCTTCCATCCCACAGGCACGCACCTTCCCTGTGCAATCCGCGTGCTACCTGCTGCCTGCCGCAGGTTTGGCCTGAAGGGGCTGCTCCTGGCAGCTGCTCCGATGTGGTCAGTCCCGAGGCCTGATTGGGTGAAGATTTTTGTCACCTTCTTGCAAGGCCTTTTGCAGCTGGATCTGTGCTGATAAATCCTTCTGAAAGCTTTTTGAAAGCAAAGGGACAGAAAGCTCTGGATTCTGTGCCAGAAAGCCTGGCGCAGTCTGGATTTAAATAGTCGTGGAGTAATGCTTAGTTCTCTAAGCCCCATGGCTATTTTATTTATTAAAGCAGCTTTTTTCCTCTGGAGAGCAGAATGAGGGTAACTAGACTGGATTACACCCTGTGCCCTTTGGCTCAGACAGTTCTGACATTCCTCCACCTGCCTTCAGCAGCTGTTCCTTGATGCTCTCGCGTAGGAGGCAGCAGGTACTAACAGGCCAACGTGCTCCTGCAGAACAGCATCCAGCTGCTGCATTCCACTTATTCTGCGGGTGCTGATTTGGGATCTCCTTCCTTTGGAGTCACCTTTTTTTCTTTTAACGGGAAATTTACAAAAATGTTATTATTTTGGAGACTTCTGTCTCTTTCTTTGTTACTCAAATGTAGGGA
The DNA here is from genome assembly GCF_000690775.1 of Eurypyga helias. Lineage (NCBI taxonomy): Eukaryota > Metazoa > Chordata > Aves > Eurypygiformes > Eurypygidae > Eurypyga > Eurypyga helias. The sequence goes on from NW_010227268.1 coordinate 4,027, forward strand.
AAAAATGAGCCCAAAAGTAATCAGGAGGGAGGGAGGGATGGATGGATGGACCGACCACAGGCATGCAGCGTATTTGCACAATCCTTCTTGGGTTTTTTTTATGGAAACCAGGCAAAAAATATTGTTCTGCTCGTACTTTTTTGCGTCAGCTGATCAAGTTCAGTTTGTGAATTGGCATGCATGAGGACTGCACTGCTTAATCTGCCTGCCATAGGCTGGAGAATGCGTTTAAATCCTCAAGTCCCAAAAAGTCCCCCGTAACGCTTCAAGCTATAAGCCGTTTCTGACTGCTAGAAACGCTGCTTCTTTTAAAAAAACACTTGACTTGCAGATGAAAACTAATTTCTCAAGGGCTCAAGCCCTAAACTTAACATACTTGATACCCCTTTAAAAATTTTGGAGCAGCCGTGTCACAAGTCTAACGATAATACAGCGAAAGCAGCTGCCGGGCTGCGCTGGCAGGTGAACTACGGGTGCTGCAGAGCAGGATGAGGCACGGCAGCCTGCGTAGCTGCGGCGGCTGCTGTAACACTTGGCGCATCCGAACGTGTAGTGAACGGGATGGTGACATCTGCTGGCCCAGAGGTGTGCGGGTGACGTGACCTCTCTGTGCAGGTGCTTTTGTCTTGCTTTAAAACCTTCCGAGGGCACCGTGGTGTGATGATGGAAGGCGGGCCCGTGTGCGCGCGCAGAACGGAAGGCGTGAGGAGACTGAGGAGGCTGTGTATGGCCCTGATGGGTACTTAACGTTGCTCAGTTTGAAAGCTGTTGTGCTTGGTGTTTCAGTCCCTTTTTAAGTGGCTGGATTGAGGACCTAAAATAACATCGGATTCTAAGATTAAATTGCCTAACAATCATTTGTGTTGTTCCCATCGCCTGTGTGGTTTATATGTACACCTGTATGCACATGGGAGGTAGGAATTCACTGCTCAGAAGAGGAAGTAGTTTTGCACTGTGTACAGGAAATCAGTGAGCTGTATTTCCCATTACAGCTTTTGCTGCTTTTCATGAGATGACAACGTAAGTCTGATGGGAATTAAACCTTGACTTCTTTTTAATTGTATTTTCTTTCCAATTCTGCCACCACCTTGGATGGTGACAGGCCAGCTGCTCTCAGAACCTTCCAAACGCGTTGAGAAGTCACTGTGTTGTGTGTGTGTGATGGTTTCACCAAAGACTCCCAGAAATGCCAATTCAGTCCTTTATCTCCTTTCACGTACTATGCCAAGAGCAGCTGATTATCTGAACCTGGAGATAAGCTCCTCGAGATCTTATCTATGAAGTATCAGTCCAGTATCTGGTGTTTCACCAGACTGATCCCTTCTCTCCTTTGACCCTTAAGATCTGTTAATCTTTGCAACTCATGTCCATCCCTGTTCTTCCTTGGCAGACGGTGTCCCTGTGGGGAAACTCAGGGCGCATGGAAATGACAGCTTCGAAGTTCATGGACATACAGCGGGCCATCCAGCCAGACTGGTTCCAGTGCCTCTCTGACGGAGACACCATTTCTGGGGAAGCTGGTAGAAAAAGGACCAAGAAGGCTGTGGATAGGTCGCTTTCCTTCCTGGATGTATGCCTTCAGCTGCTGGAGAAGTCACCGGTAAGGTCCCAGAAATATCGAGGCAGTAGCACTGCAGCTGCCTTTTGGTCTGTGCTGCATCCTGGGCCAGTCCCAGGATGTGACATACGTGGGCAGACCGAGATCAGCTCATTTGGATTAAAACAACCCATGATTGTGCTCTAAGTCCCCTCAGTTCCAGGTGTGGGAGGCCTTGCTAGAATTTGCCAGGGCTATTCTTTATTTCCTCCAGCAGGTTTAAAACTTCCCTCCCTTTTGGTGTGATGTTATCTGAGTCTGTACTACAAAGGAAAGTGGGTGGCAGGAGCTGACACTGGTGTCCCCTGAAAGGCAGTTTACTGTGAGATCTGGTGCCTGACAGCCGGGATAACAGCCCCTGCATTGTGTTCTGCACTGATGCAGAGTGCTGAGGGGCCATCTGTGAAAAGCTGCGTACAGAGATAGTCTGTGAGATGGTCTGTGGTTATTTCCTTCTGTAGGGAGGGGGGAAGAATGGCACCAGAATTCTCAGCGAGGTAGGGAGCAGAATCTTGTCTCTCCTAGTCCCATTTCTACCTTGTACTTGGGTTCGCAGTGTTGTCTGCGGGCTTATCTTGCACGGGATGAAACGCTGTGGCTCTGTGAGGCTCCTGGGAAGGCAGGGCTTAAGTAGCAGGCATCTGGGCTGCGAGGTGTCTCGAGTGTCTTTGGCAGAGCACGCTCTAACACTGTTAGCTTTCTCCCGGGCCAGGAACTACAAGGAAGTGTCATGTTTGGGGCAATTGAAGGTGGAGATGTCTTGGAAGAGCGGCTCCGATCAGCCAGGGAGACTGCTAAGCGACCTGTGGGTGGCTTTCTGCTAGATGGCTTCCAGGGATGTGCCATGGCCAAGGAGACCAAGTTGAAACTGATAGCTGCTGTCACAGCAGAGCTGCCAGAGGATAAACCAAGGTAAGTTGTGTGGGCAACATCCCAAGAAGTCCATCTGTCCTATTACGAGCAGTGTCTGCAGGCTGCTGTGCCATGTCGCTGCAGGAAATAATCGCTGTATTGCACAGGGTGCAGTGTGTGTGCCAGGCTGCATGTGACAGCGTTCTTGACTCTTGTCAGTGACTGACAGCAGCTGAAGACCTCCAGAAAATGTGTGCTCATAGTTGCTAGTGGCTCTCGACCAGAGGGGTCTTGTAGCATTGGGTTGAGCTTGCTGGCTTTTGCAGGGGTTGCTGCTGCTGCTTGTGTATGGGTGCTTTCTTTGTCGTTTCCTGCAGAGAGCGACTCAGGCCCCGCGGTCTTTCAGCAGCTGTGCTGCCCTCTGCTAGCTGAGCGTTGCTCTGACCTAGTGATGTTCAGAAGAAAACTCGTTGTGAAAGCATGTGTCTGGTGTTGCAGCTTGTTCATGCTTAGCAGTGCCTGGGGTTTGAATTTTCCTGACAATTAGAAGGCTAGCTGTGTTGTTGCCATCCTGTCTGGTTGAGCTACTGAGAAAGATCCCCTGGGAGCATTAGAGCCCAATCTGCTCAGCTAACCTTAGTGGCTACCAGTGCGTCTGCCTCATCTATCAAATGTTTGCTCGTCTGGTTAAGACAAATGTTTCTGACCTCTTCGTTGGAAGAAAGCTGGTTAGCCCTAGGGGGCCTTGTAAGTGCCTCAAATGAATTTCGGGCAGCTCTGCTTTCCTCTATCACCTTTGCCATTCTGTGTGGAGAAGTTGTTTTGCAGCTGTGTTCTACCTC
>NW_010227268.1:7328-13482 GCF_000690775.1 Eurypyga helias
CGCTTTCTGTGCTTCGCCCGAGAAGCGACTGCTTTTTGTGTGATGGTGAAATGATCTTAGGAACATACTCTTTAGGGTCCTTTCCTGTACCTAAGGGTGCTGCAGTCCCGTGGTAACATTTATTTTCCTTTTCAATAGCGCCAGAACCCTCGCAAGAGCAAATGGCTGTCCTTACCTGTGCAAGGATAAGTTTTAGCACAGGTTCTGATCGTATATGTAGAGCTGCTGTTGTAAATGTTGACTGTCATTTTCTCCCTGCCGTGAGAGCCTGAACATAACACTCATGCTGTAAACTTCTCCCATCCTTATCCTGTGCTCATTAATTTAATTGGAGTACTTAGAAAAGTGACTAAAAATGGCACCTTGTGACTTGATTTATCAGCCCCTGTGTATTTTCCTAATTATCTGGTTAGATCATTGCCCTACATTAGCTTCTACTGCTGTCAGCCCAGCCATGCACCTGCAGGAGAGCAGGCACTGCTCTGTTTTCTTCTGCTTCACCCACCTTCAGGGAAGCTGCCAGATAAATGTGGCAAACAGCAAGATCTCTATTACCATTGATGGCAGTCCAGCTGGGCTCTTCCTGCCTCTTAATGCCACGTCCCAGGAGATGTACAGCCCAGGTTTTTGGGTAGATTGTTTGAGCAGGTAGTGTAGAGAGGAGGGAAGAATAAAGCAAGGAACTTTCCTCTTTCCCATGACATTTCTCATCAGTGCATTCTTCTCCGGGCAGTTCTCCAAGTGCTCTGTGATGCGTCTGTCACCTGAAGGACTTGTATCTTTGACCAGCCATCTACTGCTGTCTCTGCTGCTCTTGATCAAGTCTGTTTAGACTGTCTGCTGAACAGTTACAGAGCAAAAGGGTCCGCGTGTCTGGGAGCTGGTAGTTCCCTGGGGCTTAAGCATGACTAAGAAAAATGTCTGTTCTAAGGCATAGATGTTAGGTGAATTTTGAAATTAAATGTATTTATGTGTGTGAGAAAGAAACAAAATTATTTCAAACATAATGGACAGAATGAGGTTTTTCCTCAGTAAATGAGGGGTTATTGCTATCTCCCAAATGGCAAATAAAGAAAAGCCATGGGCTGGGGAAATGGAATCACACTGGATTGAGTGATGCCTGTGATGACTTGCCTTCTGGTTAGAGGTTGCAGGGATAGGCTACACATGCTGCTTGTGTGCCTTTTCCTTCACATACCTGCTTGCTTGTTCTCAGAATCTTGTAGATTTGTCTTCTGGTGTGTCTCTCCCAGAATCATCCATGGCATAGGCCAACCAGATGAGGTGCTCGAGTGCATTGAGAGGGGAGTGGACATTTTTGAGAGCTTCTTTCCCTTCCAAGTGACGGAGCGAGGCTGTGCCTTGGTTTTCAGTTATGACTGCCATCCAGATCCTGAAGCAGCAGGTAGGCTTCTTGGTGGTTGTTATAATTTTTACTGTATCAACTGTTATGGAAAGCATAATTCATGCCCTGCAGGAATGTATATTTGAATTTTGTGTTCCGGACGTAAGTGCAGTAGCCACTGGAAAACAGAATTCTGTTGTCATGTATTGCTCTTGAAGGTGGGGTGCTTTGGTGTGGAACCTGTTGAAGGGAACTTGAGGTCTCAGCCTCGGATCTTAATGTCTGATTAGCCAAAATATGCTCAAATATGTCTTTCTCAAGTACTGTTGTGGTTTAAACCCAGCTGGCAACTAAGCACCCCACAGCCACTCGCTCACTCCCCCCCAGTGGGATGGAGGAGAGAATCTGAAGGGTAATAGTGAGAAAACTCTTGGGTTGAGACAAAGGCAGTTTAGTAGGTAAAGCAAAGGCCGTGTGTGCAAGCCAAGCAAAACACGGAATTCGATCACCACTTCCCATGGCAGGCAGGGGTTCAGACATATCCGGGAGAACAGGGGAACGGTGGCTTGGGAAGACAAACACCATCACTCCAAACGTCCCCCCTTTCCTCCTCCTTCCCCCAGCTGTATATGCTGAGCATGATGCCATACGGTATGGGATATCCCTTTGATCAGTTGGGGTCAGCTGTCCCCACTGTGTCCACCCTCAACTTCTTGTGCACCCCCAGCCTCCCCACTGGTGGGGTGGGAAGCAGAAAAGGCCTTGACTCTGTGCAAGCACTGCTTAGCAACAGCTACAGCATCCCTGTGTTATCAGCACTGTTTGCAGCACAAATCTAAAACGCAGCCCCATACCAGCACTTCATTACCATAGTAATGAAGAAAAATAACTCTATCCCAGCCAAAACCAGCACAAACACTGAATAGAAACTGGGGGGCTTCGTTCAATACCGTTGGCTGTTTTCTGTTACAATTAGCAGTGAAGGCTGGAATTTAAGTGGAGAGCTAAGATAGTTGCTGTCTTGAATTAACTGAATATGTGTTTATTTTAATAATATTTCACTGAAGTTCCGTAGCCTTTCTAGCTGACAGAAGTTAGGGATCCCATTTCCTTGGGCAGCTTTCCTCTGTTCTTGCTGTTCATCAGTTCAGAACAAACTGGAGATGTTCATAGCTCATTACGCTGTGGGATGGGAGCATGCGTATCGCCTGTTAAAGCATCTCTCCAATGTGGTTTGGTTTGGCCTGTTAAATGTTTTTGATAATGATAAACATTTTAAGTTTTTCCTTCTGAGTAGAACCTAGTGGCTTTGCATGCCTGGGTGATTCAAAACCAGCCAAGTAGAACAGAACATGGCTGTGCTTGCTGCTGTGTTTTTAACCCTTTGTTTGGTGTTCTTTACCTTGTCTCGCCTTAAATCATAAGAATCTAGGTAAGGACAATCTTTTGGTTCTCTGTCTGTTTAACACTCAGCAGGCATGGCCTGTGCAAACAGCAATATTGGTGTTTGCAGATACGGATCCTGCTTCAGAACAAGTCTAAAAATGCAGACCTACAAAACCATAGGGTGATTTTTTTATTCTTGAGATGGGCTGCTGAGTAGGCAAATGTGGCATCTACATCTTCTGCATCAGTGCTATCAGCCTCTTTTAGTCCAACTGTAGTGGTTTTGTTTGCCTATATATTTTTTTTTTAAAAAAAAGGCATCTAAATCTCCAAGCGTGATGACAACATGGAAAATAGAATGATTGAATGCAGATGAGTTGCCTGTCTTCTCTAACGAAATCTCAGTAAAATCAATTTGTTCAGGTGACTGCATTCTATTGGGGATGCAGTTCAGACTGGAAATATTTCTGACATTTTATTAAGAATTCAGCTCAGTAGAGCAGCAAAAAGTTATACTGTTGTTTCAGCTCTAGCTCTTCATTAGGCTTAGTAGATTAATTTTCACTTGTCTCTTGCTGGTTTAATCATTTTAAATTATATTTGTGTTAACTAACCTGTGACAATTAAAAATAGTTGCTTACTCTAGGAAAGAGATGGAAACTTGCAGCAGGAGTTTTCATCTGGCAAGAGGGTAGCAGAAATACCTGCTCTCAGGTTGCTGCCTTTCCTCTACCCTCGCTGCCTGCTCATAAAAGGCCATTGTCTTTTTATTCAAAACAGTTTTGAACCAAAATGGGACCCAGGACCAAGAGAGGAATGGTGCTGTAGAAGACCAGGATGAAATCTCCAAAGCTGACCCAGGAATGACGCCGTTTGAGATATTTCTGAAGGATAAAAGGTACTTGAGTTTGGGAGGAGGGTACCTGCAGCTAGACCACTAAATGTGATGATCTTATCCTCGGTATTTGATGGTATGTGGTCAGTAGCTGGGTGAGAGACTTCATAAAACATGACGGTGTTGAAGAAAGTACTTCTGGACGTTGAATGGAGAGTGTTGGACAAACGTTCTGTGTCTAGCTTGGGTCACCTTGAGATGCCAGGTGTTATTTCAGCTGTGGGGGCCCTCCCCTTGCTGACTCCGTCTGGGCAGCTGCAGAGCAATTTTGCAGTTAGAGGATACTTCACGAGAACTTTGGCCGGTGTTACCACCTGTCCCTTCTGCCTCCTTTCTAGGCCGTGTAGTAGCTGGATACTCCTTATTGCTTGAGTGGGTCTTCATACCTTTGCTGTTGTCCAACGCTGACTGCTTCCTCCCTAGATACCAAGATGACTTCGGTCCTTTGCTGGAAGGATGCACCTGTTACTGTTGTCAGAGGCACACTCGCGCCTACGTCCATCACCTCCTCGTGACCAATGAGCTGCTGGCCGGCGTCCTGCTCATGATGCACAACTTCCAGCACTACTTCGGTTTCTTCAGCGCTGTACGGGACGCCTTAAGGGACAACAAACTGGATCAGCTGAAGAAGCTGGTCTTCAGGCAGGCGCTTCAGGGCCCGGCAAATGCAAATCCAGGCCAGTGAGTTCAGAGAGGGGGTTGCAGACTACATCCTTATCCAGTGGGACTGTGTAAGGTGGACAGCTAACAGTGTCACCTGGACATGTTAGGAGCAAAATGCCTGTCCTCATGGAGGGAATTGAAAGGGATGTTTGAAGAAGATCTCGCTTCCTGGCAGGGGAGGGAGATCTTACGCAAATATCCCTTTCAGATAATTGGCTTGCTGCATCCCCGGGGTGTGGAGGAGCCTGAGCAGCTCACAGATCACTATGGATAGGTTTGTTATCAGTTACCATTGGTTTTCCATGCGGAAGACCAGAATTATTGAACTTGTGTTTGAAGAAGCAGCAGATCATATATTTAAAATTAATCTAGCTGCCTGACAGGAGGCTTAGCAGCTCTTTGGGACTCTCATTCCCCACACCCAGTGGATATTGCAGGTAATTATTTTCTAGAAAATCCCAGGGGTGTGGTTGTCCCATCATGCAGTTCCTTGATGAGACATCCTGCCTCAGCCTAACACACTGTTCCTTGTGCCCATCTCCAGCATCTGTGTCCCCGACCAGAACTGACTGGGAGTGCTGCTCTGTACAGTGGCACAAGGGACTGTGTGTGTCCTTCTCCCTCAGACCACCCCTGGGCCAGGAAGAGCCCCTCCAACTCCTCCTGGCCTTGGAAGCCCTTACCTCGGGAGCCCTGCTCTGTGATGTTAGAGCCCGGGAGAGGGGAGAGTGTTTAATCCATGTCCTGCTCTAGAGGGTTTGTTGGGGTTTTTTGACTCTGTGCCCTTTCACCTCTGCAGACTAAGATTTCACTCCTGCCCTAGCACGTGGGTGGTGATGGATGTACCGTTCTTTCCCACTGGCCTAGCACCGGTCACACAGCGGGCTGCACAAATGGCAGCCTGTGAGATGGAGCTGTGGAAGAGCTGTATCGTAGGAAAGGTTCTTGTGGCTCCTTGTTTTAAAAGATGGCTTAGTTATGTCACATTCCTTTTAGTCAGATTTTTTTAATGCTCTTTACTTTGGAATGATGGATTTACTAGTTTTGTCTTACAAAGCAACAATAAAAAAATGACTGCTCAGTGCACTGGTGCCTCAGAGTGTGGCAGAGGGGGTGTACCAGAGCGCTTGGGTGCAGTGCTCAAGAAGGTGTCTCCGGGAAGCTTCACCTAGCACCTTGATGGAAGACAGCGACTCATCTAGGGGTAAGATTCATGGGGCAGGGCTCCACACTGTTTGCTTCGGAAGAAGCCATAATATACCTGGAAATGTTAAACACACCTGCCCTCCCTCTCCCTGTAAGAACCCTACCACCTGAATTAAGCCAAAAAAAAATACTACAGTTAAAGTTGCTGGCCTTAAAGCAATTAAGGATTAATCTGCAGTTTGCTCTTCTTCACCATCTCTTTAATGTTTTAAGGTTTTAATGTCTTGCATTACAATGGATTTACCATACAGAGTCTTTAGCCTCCCTGTCAGCATTGCCTGTACATCCCGGTAGCTGTACTGGGATCTTAGTGACCTGCTAAGCTAAGTACCAGGGACATGCCATTCTTGATAACCCTTCCTCTCTCCCTTTAGCCTTCCAGTCTTTCCATGCTGCTGTGTTCCTGTTCATTCTCCAGTCAGACCAATCAGGATTTCCTCTTACCGTTCTCTGCTTGTGTGTGTGGGCCAAAGCTGCACAAAGTCAGCAACTTCCTATTGGGCAAAATTTGACTGGGTACACATCCTCGTTATCTAACAAACACAGTAATGAACTGCACTAACACTGGAACAACCTTAACTGTTGTGTTTACCCAAGTTTTCAAAGTGTCACTCCTAGTTCACATTGTAAAAATCAAGATTTTTCATGCTAACTTACCA
>NW_010227269.1:0-1618 GCF_000690775.1 Eurypyga helias
GTAGGACACGGGGACGGAGCAGTGGTGGGTGAGCGTGGTGCCGGTGCGTCAGCGTTGCTCATACACCCGGAGCGGTACAGGCATTCTTAAGTAATGAGCTGTTCCCGAGCTCGGGCTGTCCCGTGTGATCCTGACTGTGTCAGCTGATGGGAAAAGCTGTCTGTGTGGAAGAACCGGGGTGTTCTGCGGGGACGGCCAGGACTGTGCGTGTCACCCACGGCCCCTGGCTCAGCCAGCTCGCAGCCGGAGGGGTGGGCTGAGGGCGGCGCGATGTCGCGTCCTGGGGGCAGGATGGAGGGACCAAACTCCGCTTCGGCCCGAGGTGTTTGGCTCGATGGAGATTTGCCACCCTGACCTTGGGGGGAACTTAATCACAGCCCCTCGTGCTGCAGGGAGGTGGATTCCCTTTCCCAGCACATGCCGGGGGGATCCAGCCACTGTCCCCCTCTGTGGCCAGGAGGGTGGTCCCGTGTGGGGCCAGGCTGCGAGGACATCACAGGGATCTGTGATGTTCCCATCCCGGACAGAAGGTGAGGGTGTTTCCCTCTCTCTCAAAAGGCAAAGGGGTCACAAAGCCGGATTTATTCCCACTAAAACCCCCTTGGTTTTACAGAACCCTCCACGCAGTGCTGGAAAACGAGGTGCTTTGTTACCTGTGCTGTTGTCTGGGGTTCCTGCCACCGCTGGCCTTGCCTCCGGCTTTCTGAACCACACCAGTGTATTTCAAAACCTGACAGTAAGTAAAATACATAAAATCAGCTTCTTCTGATCTGTTCCACATACGCTGCCCTTTAATTTCTGCACCGTGCTTACGGGATGTGGTAGAAAGAGGAACTCATTGTTTTCATGTGTCCTCCACATATTTCCACTGAGTCTCTTCTACCTCTTCCCCTTTTCAGAACCGATATCCCTGTCTGATCTTTTGTCATCCACAAACGTTCTTGCCCTTTTCATCCGCATCCCCTGACCCGTGCGGTCTTGGCTGTGCCGCCCTCCAACCCCCGCGGTGACCGTGGTCCTGCCTCTCTGCCCCCAGCACAGAGCCCCGATTCAACATTGTCCCGCAGCAAATTGTGCCCGCTGAGCCCGCGACAGCGGCCAGCACTATAGTGCAGGCGACAGGGCTTTGGAAATGCTGGGAACGTGGTCCAGGTCTGCCGCTTCGGGGGCATTGAGGTCAGCAGGCCCTGCTGCAGGTCCCTGGGACACAGGGATTTCTCCCGGGTATTTTGCCCTCGAGAGCATTGCGTCTCCTGCCGAGGGCAGTGGGCACGGCGGGACCCTGCTGCTGCCTGAGGTGCACCTGAAATACAAACAGAAAAGAGCAGCAGGAACCCACAGGTAGCCCCCCCTCCCTGCTCTGCCGAAAACTGGTGCTGGACCCTTCACGGGTCTCTGGATTTCTCGGCGGTCTTTGCCCTTGGCTAGGATAGCAAAGCGGGATGGTCACGACCCTCTGTCACCGGGCGTGGTGGAGCAGCCTCCAGAGGAGGTGCGTGAGGCCAAGCCCAGCATGGCCAAGGACGGGCGTGAGCGGAGGAAACCCCGACACGGTCCCCAGGCTGTCCCGGGCACCTGGGCAAGGCTGCGGTACCCCCAGGCTCCGCAGACCGTGCTG
>NW_010227270.1:0-3023 GCF_000690775.1 Eurypyga helias
CTTCCACTCTGTGAACCTGTGCATCGATTGGTGTCCAAACACAGTGGCCAGGAGTTGAATCAAAGAAGATACATAGCTGCACTGACTTTACCAGTCAGATGAGAGATGAAGCAGGGTTTAGGGGTAATGTCTGGGAGCTGGTCTCTACTGTGACTATTCACTCTGTGTCTTTAAGGAGGAATTCAGTCCTCAAGGCAATGGAGCCAAAATCCTGCCTACACTGCAATCATTTTTCAAAATTTAGAAAGCTTTTGCAGTTATAGAAGCAAAAATTTCTTTCCTTCCTCTCTCACTGTTTCCTTTTCTCCAGGAAAGACTAAAAATAAGTGAATAGGCAAATTAAATACATGTTTATAGGCACTGCAGGATTAAATTATTTGATTCTCTCTTATTTTTTGACAAACTTCAGCTACCACTTTCCTGCTGGTTACAAATATCCCCTTACCAGCTAACCTGCTTTTCCTATCCATCTCTGCTTGTCCCTTCCCCTTTGTAAAACTCTCAGCCTTTTTTTCTGTAGGAGAAAGTCACAGGAAGGGGCTGTGAGGACAGAGAGAGCATACATATTGCAGCTGCTTTATGTAGAAAATATTTCTACTGAGTAAAACTCATTCACTTGCCTGCCATCTGAAATCGAATTTTCTAGCTGAAGGCATGGATCCCTTCCTGACCTTGGTTCTGTTTCAGGAAACACTGGCACAGGTAATAGCCCCACATTCCTGTGCTGCCAGACTGGAATAAAGGCTCTGGGACAAGAGTGTGAGTGTTGAGTTCGGTGTAACAGGCGGTGCATCTCCATTGTTTTCACTGGGCTGGTGCCCGGTGTATAAAAACCGAGATGAACGCAGGCAGAGCCTTTCTTCTTGCTGTCCTAACAGAGGAGTAGTGATGGCACTGGAGGATAAAAAAGGAACAGAATGCATGGTGTGGGGCAGCTGTTTTGCTTTGGGATCAAAGCTGGATGGAAAACTACTCTCCAGTATTACCTGCACATTGTCAGTCCTGGTGTAGAGGTGAAAGACCACATTCCCATGTTGGGAAAAGCTGCATCTTCGAGGAGATGTTTAGAAGATGAAACAGTGTCAACCCGTTGATTCAGCGGTGAGCTCACAGTCTTCGGAACTGCAGTGAAGGAGCACCCTTGTTGGCAAAGGAAGTGTTAATGCATCTGGGTTTTTTGAGCTGGCTTGTTGCTATTTCCTCCCTCCATGCTCTTTTAAAGCGGGTCATGTTGCAAAGTATTTGTACTCGGATGGCTTTTTTAAAGTAGATGCTATGATTTGATTCATTAAATGGCATCTCTTGGCTCAGCTTCTCCTCTTGAGAGAGACTTCCCTCCTTAGGGGTGTACTGAAAAGAAGCTTGGTTAACGCACCGACTGTATTTTGGCTGGACCTCTTTTATCTTCCCTCTCCCCTTTGATATCCAGATCAAACTCCTTCTAGGGAAATCCCTGCATCAGAAGGATGTTTCTATCTCTGTTCCTGCTCATTCACCACCTAACTCCCACAGCAAGTGGGAATCGGCACGTTGCTGCTTTTAGTTTAGTAATGCTTTATCATCCAGAGACCTTCTGGATCAAATGTGTGCCTGAAAAAGGATGGCTGTCTTGGCAAAACAATCAGTGCCAGATATGGAGTATTAATTTAGTTTTTTGGTTGTTAGGTCAAATCCAGTGCAGGTTAGTTTAGACCGTGGAAGTCTTTATTCTCTGATGGCCACATGGAGCTTCATGCCTGATGAATGGATGAGCCCCTTCCTTCTCCTTCTGGTAAATCAATGCCAGTGCTTTGCAGCAGGTGTTGTGAATCCCATAATTTCTGTCATGGGAAGCGTTTGTGAGTGTTGCCCTATCGTGGTGGTGCCAGAGCTTCTGGCATACAACTTCTGTTAATGGTGCCAGAGATCTCTCTGAGACAGCACCTGTAAACTGGATGTGCCTAGCCCTTTCTTGCTTGTGTTTCAAGTACGTTGACTTTTTTGATTATCTTCTTTTTTTTTTTTTTTCCCTGCTATCTCAACTATGTGCTTAAAATGCAGTGACCTAGTGGAAATCACTGGCAGAACATGGATATTCTAAAGGAACAAGTCTCTTTTTTTGCCTTCACTTCAGAAAACATGTGCCTCTGTCTAGCCTCAGAAATTCATGGGAAGTGTTTTGCTGCCAGTCTTAGCAAGCTCCTGTAACAAGGCTTCTCAGGGGATTTTGTAGCCGTTTTTTATTATTAGGTGAGCATTAACAATGCAAAGCTCTGCAAATCGCATGGAAAGGACACAGTGTGCAATTACAGCTGTAGAAGTGTGACTGCTGATGTCTGAACAGATGCCTGCAAATATCTAAGCTGCACTTTTTTTCCAGAGCTGTTATTTAGCTGCCTTCCCACCAGTCTTCTATTTTCCCTTGCATAAAAATAAAGCCACGGTGGAGGGGGCTTCCTTCATTATGGGGATGCAGTTAATCGCCTGAGCAGCCGTGGTTCGTGCTGTCTGGTGGCTGCATCTCTGAACAGTGACCTCAGGCCAGATGTACCAGAGGAAGGTAAGCTGTGAAGTAGGAGCCAAAGCTAGGGACAGAAATATATGATACAACTTTGTTAGATTTCCTACACGGACCATGGTCGGAACACTAGAGTATGTAAAAATTTGTGGGTGAAAAGGTGCCTGTTCGGTGAATGACGTTATAGATTCACGAGGTAGGATTTTCCTCGAGTGCTAAAACCGGTGCTCCAATTTAGGTGTCTGCTATGAAATACGACCCCTGTTTAAATGGGTATACTTTGGCTTTTTATCTAGTGTGGAAAAGAGAAGTGCATGGGAGACTGCTGAGCTTGTGGTGGTTTGTTGGGGTTTTAATTTCAATCTGAACAGACCTGGTCAGAATGTCAGACACTTAACCCTGTTTTTTTAGAGAGGTTGATCACCTGAGCAGCTGTCATCCATGCAGTCCACTCACTTGGAAAGGACAGGAGAGGTTTTTGGAGTTTGAGGATTTTCTGTTTGGTTCCCCAGAAAACTGCTCTTCC
>NW_010227270.1:3054-23667 GCF_000690775.1 Eurypyga helias
TTCCCATTCGTTTCAGTTGAGAGTGGTTTAAAACAAAACTAGCTCCATGTTCTTGCGGATCCCTCCTCCTCACCTTTTTAAAAGCAGATCCTCAGGTGATATAGAGAGTCAGACTTAGAACAACTTCGTAATATCTGTAGATGTGCCCCTGGGTCTCCTGGGATGCAGTAGTTTTCTGAATTTTGCACTCATCAGAGAATGTTTAGGGTAAAAAGAATATAAATTTCAAATGTTGAATGGAAGCAGGAAAAGAATCCCTTAGGGCTTATTTTACACAGGGAAATAAACTGGTAGAACTATAGTGGGATAATTATAATTATACCACTGTGGCATAGCCATAAATGAGAGTGAGTAATGGTATCAGAGGCATCTTACTTTCATTTTCATACACAGTGCTCACATAGGGAGTTATTCTGCTAGTGTTACAGCAGATGATTATGATTATCATTATTGTTGTTATTTATTAACCAGCATTTAATTTAGCAATTTTTGCTGCAGATTTCAAAGTGCTTGAAAATTAAATGTCTATCATCATTCCTGTTCAAAGTACCACTGCTGTCCTTCAGGCCAGTTTATACAGACCCTTAGAAAAATCTTCAGACCTTCTTTATTCATCATAAAAATGAAAAGAAAAAAAATGGGCACATACCCAACTATTTTTCCTTTGCAGATCACCTTAAATATACATAGCTGAGAGCCAAAAAAGATAGGTTTTATTCTCAGCCCTGCTACTGACTCTCTGTATGTGACCTTGGCCAAGTTATTTCACTTTTACAAATGAGAATAGTAGTGCTGACCTTGCAGCGGTATTATGAGGCTTTATTTCTAAAGCTTGCAAAGCCTTTTGAGATCTTAAAGTGGAAGGAGATAGCAAAGTTTAAAGTACAACTATTATTAAACACATTTATCATATGGGTTGGATACAAACGGTTTGGCCATCTGATCTCGGTCTTTTTCATTTTTAAACTTCAAAGCCTAATTGAGATTTAGATTCTGTAAGTTTCACTGATTGCTTCATTTCCTGCGTATGGATGATACTGTACATTCTCCCTTCCCTTCTTGCAACCCTGTAAAACAAATCTATGTCCAAACTCTATCCATTCCACTTCCCTCGTGGCCCTTCACCAGTAGATGGGCTGATGGGGCAGAGCTGACAAGATCAAACGTTGTTAGGTCACTGATCTTGGCGCTGAAGATTTTAATTAGACTTATCTTCTTGAGTCCTCAGTGGCATAATAGTTGCTGGGGCTCTTGAATCTTCTTGAGAGAATGGATTGCAGTCTTTACAGGGTAATGCTTACCCTACCTTATCTTTGGTGCTAAAGAAAAATCATCCCTTTTGCTGTAGTTTGAGTACCATGAAGTGATTCCATAATGGCACCTCATGAGCATCTGTAGCTTTTGCCTGTTGGTTTCCATCTTTAATGCCCTCTGTGGCTGGAGGCCTTCCCTGCACCCTCCAAAGCAAATACCATACAGTGGCTTTTTTTCCTAGCAGAACTTTGTGTCAAGTGTCAAGCATATTTTATCCATGAGGAGATGCTGGGAAAAAAAAAGCTATGTGTCTTTTACTTGAGGCAATGTATTTTACACGTCTCCTAAGCAAAGTAATGTCTAGGTGGACAGCACCTGGTAACCCTGAAACACAGCCCCTCCTTTCATAGACCCATCAATGATTTCTACAAAGCACATGAAATGTAACTCAGAAGGTGAGCATTTGTCAGAAAGCACGTTCACTATGCTGGGATCCACACTCCCACTGGAAAATTTGGAGGGATCTGTACATAGAGTAAAGGTTCAAACTTGATATTTTAAAAAGTCCCGCTATTGTGCTTCCGAAGCTGGTCATGGTGGTGCCATTCTGAAACAAGGGAGGTTGGTCTCAATGAGGTACTAAGCCGAAATCTTTGCACCTTTCTGAATGTGTCCTTTGCAACATGTCAGAGATGATGCGTTAACTGCAGTGCCTTGCTGTGATTTGTGGCAGGTGATGGCACTGTTTAACTCTTTTTCCTTGCAGTTTCAGTTAGGTGTGGATCAGCTCTTTTGAGTGGTGGCCTACAGTTTCTGTACCCCCCACAACAAATGCTTCCGTAGGCACCTCCAACTGGTGGATGTGTGTCATCCGTCGTTGTCCCACCCCACCCCCGGAAAAGCTCTGTGGTCTTTGTGCCGTCCAAATTGCTTCTGGAGACAGTTCTCTCCCTTTGCATACTCCAGGCTAAAAGGTACTGGTGGAGTTCTGGAGGCTTTCTTTATGTTGTTATGCTATCCAGCCAAAGCCCAAGACTTCTTGTACTCAAACAAGCAAATAGGTGATTTATTAAAAGTTGAAGGCCTCAGATTTTGGCTGTACTGTTTGCTCTGCTGCAAGATACTAACTGTATTTGAAAGATAAGGAAAAAGTAGGGAATGACTGTTGGCATTATGATGCTGAATAGCATTTATAATAGCGATAATCCTCCATGAAAACAGTTGTTATCATAGTTAATGTCCGCTTTGTCACTGTGTTAACCTTCCTTGGCTTTGCCTCGGGCCATTAAATGACCAACCATTCGTTAAACACCTGGGAACTACCAGTTTCAGGGGGAATATTATGGAGTTCATTTGCTAAGTGAAGCACTTGAAATAGCACGTATGTGTCACTTGCTACTGCTTATGCATGTGCACCTGTACCAGCTCTCACACGCATGAACTTGGCCATAGACAGGGTTCTCTGTTCTCACGTGTGTCCTCATTTATGCTCTGGCATGCACTGATTCATCTCCTCCCATGGTAGGCCAGGATCCATGTAATACAGGTGGGCTTCTAAAGGAAGAGGGAAAAGATGTATCTATTAATTGGTCTGACCAATTGGGAGAGGCAGGCCTCCAATTTTTTTCTCACCTTTCTGTAGTTTCTGCTTTTTCTGCATTTTAATTTCCTTTGTTATTTTTCCAAAAAAAGTTGTGTTTTCACCTAACTTTTAATAGAACAGTCTTTCAGGTGCAGTCTGAATGATCCTCACTGAACTACATTGATATTGTCACTCCTACTTTGACTTGATCTTTTCCCCAGAGATTGACTCTCTTCTCGACTCTTTCACCATTGTGATGCTAACTTTCCTTGGTACCTTTCATGACAACTGAACTTAAGCCTTAGTCTTCTACTTCTGAGCTTGCCGATTATTTTTACCCTCTCTTCTATTGTTTTCCATTGTTCCTTTGCTTTTCTCAAGCAGCTGAAGTTGTCAGTCACTTCCCAAAATGAATATATGAACTACATCAGGGACCTTCTTTTTTTCCCACTGAAGAATTTGTGCTGTCAGGTAGCACTGGGAGCTACACACACCCCCCACCCCTCAACCCCCCAGTATATTCCTGTAGGCCAGGCACATACGGACTGCTTTTCTACAGGCCAAGGATTGCTCTAGATAGCAGAAGAGCTCTTCTTCACACTCTGTAGGGAATGTGGATCCCACCCTGCGCCGCTTTGCCTCTTTATTTGTGCCTGTGAAATGTTACGTAAAAACACTGAACTGTATGGCCTTTACCCCACTCTGTGTTGGGAGCGTAGACTTGTTTTCTCTCATATCAGTCTCAGAGAGATGTAGTGGTTTGTACAAAAATGGTCTGTGTGTATTCTCCTGCTGATAACCTCCGCTTGCATTTTAGTATTTAAAAGTTCCCTAGGGCAAGGATCAAGTCTTTCAGAGTATCGGGAAAGCAGCTAGAACGTAGCAGTGCTTCATCATGCCAAGAGGGGAAGGAAAAGTTCTGCCTTATCGCGGGGATTGCAGAGGTTACAATGAAAGCTCCTACTGCTGAATATTGAAATCTGTTCGAAAATACGATGCTAGGCAGCATGCTATGGCAGGAGCAGCAAGGGGGCACACAGGAGTCCCTGGCACCCCTTTGCTTGAAAAGGAAATGGTACCTTTTGCTTCAGATATGCAAATGCAGGTGCTCTTTATACTTCCTCGGCACTTCAGAAATTAAAATGGAGAAAAAGATTCTCCTTCAGCACCAGCCACTCTTAATTGCATCTCGCTGTCTCAGTATGAATTTCGTTACTTTTAAGGGCTCCCTGCTTTCCTGCCCGTCTTTCTGGAATGGTGAAGTGCTCTCACTTGCTGCTTGGACACTCCCAAGTGCTGCTCGCTGCAGGTGTCAGTCTGACAGTTTATGAGAGCACTTCATATTCCCATAAAGAGTCAGAGAGCACTCTGTGATGCACAGCCAGCGATGCTGCTTAGCTTCGTGTGCTCTTCACATGCAAATTAGGAAGGCTGCTTTCACTACACAGGCCCTTCAAGACACACAGAAGTG
This sequence comes from Eurypyga helias, assembly GCF_000690775.1. Classification (NCBI taxonomy): domain Eukaryota; kingdom Metazoa; phylum Chordata; class Aves; order Eurypygiformes; family Eurypygidae; genus Eurypyga; species Eurypyga helias. The sequence continues at coordinate 7,362 of NW_010227270.1, forward strand.
CAAACATTTTCAGACAGAGTCTGTATCTGGTAAGCAAACATCTTTAACTTTCCACAAGTGCGTCTCCCTTGTCCTCCTATCAAATAAAAAAGCAAGGAAACTAAGTAACTAAATAAATAGTTATTAGGAGTGGTTGTATTGACAAAACTAAATAAACTAAATAGCTAAATAACAAGATTTTCATCTTGTCCTTCTGTGAGATTCCAGCCATAGCAGGAAAGATCCAGAGAAGCAGCACATGCACACGCAGAAGTTCAGGCCATTGAAAAGTTGGGTATCCAAGGAACCAAGATATAATGAGCTTTGAGATCATGTGGGTTTAAAACACAATAAGCCTAAAGCTCATCTATTTGATTCCTCAGCTATTAGGATGCACTTGGTTCATGTTGGTTTAGCTTTTTAAAAAATTGGAAAAAATATTTTTTTCTTTCTTTTCTTTAAAAAAATGGTCAAAGAAAGAAACTAAATAAACCAACAAAAAACCTACAGAAAACCAGGGTTGTGGTTCTCAGCTTTAGATACCAATGATTTAGAAGTAAAAAAACACTGCTTATAAGAACACTTGTGCAGAGACTGGCGTGATGACTGCCTTTAGGACACTTCATTAAAGCACACATAGCAAGGGGCTGAAACATGCAATTTGCGATTCCTTCTTGCCTCTTTGGAACATTTAATTTACTTGTAGTATAATTATTCATTACTTAATATAGCCAAACATTATTTACCTAAATATCTGTGGTATAAAATGTGTTTATCTAGAGCGAGGTCATATCCCTCAGTTGTTTCTGACATATCAAGCAGTACTCTGTTCTGCAGAACCTGTTACTCGCATGCCTTAGGTGACCTCCCATTCCTGTCAGACAAAAGGTGAGAGCATGTTTTTCAACACTGTCCTGCCTATCTTTGGATTTATAAAACCCTGCTGCTGGAGCTCTGGGCAACATAACAAGCTGCTTGCTCTCTAGTCGCTCACACAGCATTCTGTTACCCCAGTATGGATGGCATTTCCCACAGGCAAAAAGAGACAGTGGGAGAGGGGTTAAAAATGGAGAGCTTGCTTTCTCTGCTGACTGATGTTAAGCGTAGAACAAGATCATGTCCTGTTGGGGGTCAGTGGAGTTAGACCAATGCTTTAGCAGTGAAAGATGGGAATCTGGCCCATGATGTGCTGAAGTTTTGTCATGCTTGGACGTGTCAAGTCCTGGTAACTGTCTGGGCACCTGCATGTGGTGTTCCCACAGTTCTTCCCTCTACTTAGCATCACATGTCAATGAAGCTGTTGTAATTTGTACTTTTAAAGCCTGTAAGTGGCAAATCAGCAACCAATGCTGCAGGAAGACATCAGGCAGCTTTCCCACAGCCCGTGCTGGGCAGGACATTAGGAATGTACATTTAAAATAAAAGCTGGGAAGCTAGATGGCATTAGGGATTGGTAATATGAGTATCATGGCTTTTGACCTGTGTGTCACAGATTTGAATGCAGCCCAGGAAATGAAAGCAGTTAGCTACTCCACAGTGCTCTCTCAGGAGGCCTCACGGGCTTTGCATCAGTTCCTTCTTCTTGAATCAAGGGATGTTGAGCCAAACAGAAATCCTTCCACTGACTTTGTTCACTTCTCTGAGCTTTGGGTAACCTAATGGGCAGCTGTGTGAAGTGCATATCCTCAACTTGTGACCTCCCTCTGGAAGAGAGTCCTGACAAGAAGGGTCAAGCTTGGGGTCTAATTTCTGGCCTGCACACAGTCCCTCTGTATCAGCATTTGGGCATGTCTGTGGAATAGAGTGTGGAAAGCAAGTGTTGTTCCCTGTCCTGTGGATAAATAGAGGACTTCCTGGGAGTGCTAACACAGCACATTAAAGCCAAACGCTTTCCCCCAATAAAATCAAACCCACCACCACCAACAATACCCTCTATTACAAATATCCACCTAAGTAGTGCCTATCTGAATTCACAGAGTTTGTTACACCAGCCTATGGATAATGTCCCTGTGTGTCATTCCTCTCCCTGCTGATGCTTAGCACCTTTTATCCAAGGTTCTCAAAGTCACTGTGAGGCAATAATGAATTAAGCTGCACAGTACCCCTGCTAGTTAGGTAAATGCCATTTCTGTTTCCACAGATGGGGGGGAAATGAGGCACAAAGAGGTTAAGTGCTTCACCTAAGGTCATGCTCTAATGCATCATTGTCCTTTTTCTTCATGGTGAGGGCTCTGTCCCCCCTGCTGGAAAAACTGCTCAGAACCGCTTTCTGACTCTAAGCATAGCTGATGAATCCCATTCATACAGACAAAAGCTGGGAGCTGGAATTGTACTCTTGTCCTTCAGCAGCCTAAAGCAGACTCCTGAAACATGAATTAAAGGACATCTTTATTAGCTATCTGTAGTGGTAGTAGCTAATTAATGACCTATTAATACCTCTCTGTGGGTCAATCCAGTATAGGGCAACATAATCATTGTGTATTACATCTATGTAACGAGGCACAGGGTAGAACTGTCTTAAGACTGCTAGTTCTGTGATATGGAAAAGGCCTTGTGGTGGCTCAAAGTTTCCTGCTCCCCGTTTCTGATGTTTTAGGGATATTATCAGCATTCCTGAACACAGTAACGCTTCATTTCTGTATTGATTAAACTTCTACATCTTGACAAATTTGTCATTCCCCTCCTTTCTCTTACCCCCATAGTTGTGGGAAACAGCTGTCATCACCGTCTCGCTGATGAGGGCAAATGGCTGAAATGACAGAAACGTCATTCTGTTTGCAAACAAGATGAAAGAAAACCTGAAACTTAAATGCACTTTCAACCATCAAGTGGAGAAAACTGTCATCAGATCAAGACTTGATGGTAAAAGATTCCTCTCCTGCTCTTATTTTATATGCAGGCAGAGGCAGGAAATGATGAAGACTAGAAAAAACAAGTTTCAGTATCCAACACCCACAATTCCCGAGGGGCTGGTAGACTTTTTTTTCCATAGTTTTTTTTTTCCTCTGTTTTCACAAGAGTATCCAGGACATGTGTGAATGATCATACTGTCTTCCACTCCCAAGTGGCTTCATGTCTGTTCTTCAGCTCATGATCACAGACTCTGTATGAAAGCACAGAGCCTCTTAATGTGACAGCTCTAGGGGACAAGTCTGAGCTGATGAGGCAAAGTTTTGTCAGCCAGGTGTCTCGTAAAGGCTTTGTTTTTAGTGGAAGGATGAGACTGTCTTCAGAAATACTTGCTGAGAGCTTTGTTTTTCCTTCTTGTGTTCCTCTTTGTTACACCTCTGACCGGTCAGTGGTGAGTGATCGCTGAGGTGTTGTTTCCTCATACCCCTGTGTGCAGTGTGCCCATTGCTCCCACCATCTCTGCTTTGGAGCTGTTATATGCGAGAGGTTGCTATGCATGTCCCAGACCGATGAGCAAGAGCTTCCTCAGCATTTGGGGCTGGATGCAACTAATGGGAAGGAGATCACTTGTTCCTTACATTAGCAGAATGAATGGAAAGGGACAGGATATCCTGTTCTCCTGCTCCTGTCCCATGAAGAAAGGCTGTGAGAGAGTTGGGCTTGTTCAGCCTGGAGAATAGAAGGCTCCTGGGAGACCTTATAGCACCTTCCAGTACCTGAAGGGGCTACAAGGAAGCTGGGGAGGACTTTTTACAAGGGCCTGTAGTGACAGGACAAGAGGTAACGGGTTTAAATTGAAAGTGGGGAGGTTTAGATTGGATATCAGGAACAAATTCTTCTGGGAGAGGGTGGTGAGGCACTGGAACAGGTTGCCCAGAGAAGCTGTGGATGCCCCATCCCTGGAAGTGTCCAAGGCCAGGCTGGATGAGGCTTGGAGCAACCTGGTCTAGTGGAAGGTGTCCCTGCCCATGGCAGGGGGGTTGGAACTGGATGGTCTTTAAGGTCCCTTCCAACCCAAACCATTCTATGTTTCTATGAGCCTGTCTCACACACACTCACACATGTGCATTGGTGTGCACACATGAGCATCTATTATTACTCTGCTCCTGGTACTGTTGCTTGTGAAATTTGGAGGCTTTTGCTTAGCTCTTTTCCTTTCACGTATCTGTTTCATTAAAACTGTGTCCTTCCAACTTCGTCTGGAAAACATAGAGCTCTGGAGTAATGTTTAGAGGCCACAACAAGTAGGGTATGAGAGCTTGAGCAATAGCACTTGTTCTCATGTTTTTGCAGAGTTGGGAGGAACAGCTGTGTGTTGTTCCTGTACTGGTGTTTTTACTCATTCATATACACCTCCCTTTGTCAAGGCCAGTTGGAGAAGGATGGACAGAAGTACTTACATACCCTTTTTCAATCTGCAGGTCCCATACTATCAATTACTTTTTGACAGGGACAAACAAAAATGTCAAGAAGAGTCAAACCTCATAATTAAATGGTATTCTTCAGGTACTTGATGTGTACTGAAGGACTCTGAAAAGTACTGCAACAAACAAGGTTTCTCTTGTTTAGCCCTCCAAGCAACAGTTTTATGATGCCAATGAAGTAGTGTCATTAAGAAGACCCTAGATTTCTCAAAATAGAAGATGAAGTAGGTGCAGTCCTTTAAATTATAGCTTTGAGGGTGTAAAGTTTACTCTTAGGCTTTACATAACATCTTTCTGATTGCAGACATTAGTTCTTTCTGGCTGTTGAATCCCAGATTCTTGAAGTAAAAATAGTCACTTTAAAGTGACTATTAGAGTCGCTATTAGGGTTAGTCATGTTTTCCTGGGTAACTCTACTGATAGATACAGATGTATGCCTGTCTCCATGTATGTATATGCATCCTTGCTTGTAGGCATCTCCCCTCTTTTTTAGTCACACACAAATATAGGCACACATCCGTGCCCTCTCCTACATCTAGGTAAGGCTAGTGATTACTATAAAAGCAGGAGGCTATGCTTTTGCCTAGTGCCTTTAGTCACTAGAGACCACCATAATACAGGCAGCAATGCTGTTACAGTGCAATGAAGCTAAAGATGTGACATGTCCACCTGTCCTCTGAGAAGGCCTTTATCCCAGGAGCTCAACACTAATTGGTGTCCTCATCTTCCGGGTTAGGTGCAAGCTCAGGGCTGAAGGGATGAAGATGCTTCCAGTCTTCTAAAATTATGTTTTTGCTTTATATTCCTTAAGTACCACTTGATTAGAAGTTGCTGGAGAAATGAAGAAGGTTTCTGCAAGTGTATATGTAGTCTTAATAAGATTTTCTGCATCAGAGTACTGAGAGTAAGGTTCTTCACAAGTGCACCCAAATGTACACATGGATTCTGTGGCCCAAAGTTAGTTATACAGCCCTTAAAGTAATTAGGCATGTGCTAATTCCTCATTGAAGTCGGTAGGAAATAGATACCTAAGTTCCTTTGAACACTTGCACCTTGAGCTGCTGCAGCAAGGTGAGATCCTGGAGTATGGAGAAAGAGATGAGGTGTAAAGCATGTTTGTATTACTTAGGTGAGTGTTCACACTCAGCCTTACAGTAAGGGTAGGAATTCTTTTCTCCAGAATACACAAGGGGAAACTTAAGGCTCAATAACATTAAAAGTTTGATTGGATTTGGTTGGTTGGTTGGTTTGGTTGGTTTGTTTTGTTTGTTAGTCTTTATTAAAAAGATAATTCTCTTCCACAGGCAGGGAAACTGAGCCAGTGCTTCAGTTACTCATGAAACTTCTGACAGAACAGGAAGCAGAATCCAAATTCACTGACTCCTAGTACAGTGCTAGAAACTTACCTTTTCACAGGAGTGCGCACAAGGGTTTTGGTTTAGGAATAAGAATGGGAGGAATAAATCATGCATTTTCTTTACACTGGTTCTTCAGGTAAAGAACCCTCCTAAATATTTTAAAGTTTTCTCCTCTTATGTAGACATCCTTAGATGTTCACCTGCTTAGGTAAAATCTCTTGGGCTAGAAACCTAAATTAACAACTGTGTTGGCTACTGGTGGACAGAGATAAACAGCGACGATTAATCAAGCTCAGGGAAATGCAAATTATGTGGTTCTGTGAACTCAGAGAAGATAGTTTGTTTTGAGGTCTGGGAGGTGGTTCCAGCCCTCTCTGCACTTACCTGGGCAGAATGTGTCTATTGACACTAGCCACAGGCATAAACTGAACAGAACTGCCAAGCACAGCAGATTGCCAGGGACATCCAAACACCCACATCCCCAGCTGCCTACTCTGCAGAGCACAGCCACCACCAGCATCATGAAGGGATGTGAGCGGCAGTGATTACCTTGGTGGCTGGCGCCAGGGTTGCCCCTTCCTTATCTTCCCAGTAGATGCTGCAAGCCTGACCCTAAGGGGATCTCTTCCCCTTCCTGGGACAGGAATGGTAAGGTCCCAGCCATCATCCATTGGATTGCAACTTTCAGTTTTCCCTATGCTGCTGAGAAAGAGATAACTATTCTGTTTACTGGGGATGATCTGGGTTCCTGGGGTACTGTTTACTCTGCAACAAGGTATTTGGCGTGGACTTCACTAAATCATTAGATCTCCTGAGATGCCGTCGCTGTGTAGGTATGTTAGTGCTCATGCGTTTAGCTTTCAAGTCACTGTCACCAAATAAACCTACTCTTGAGCATTTACAGAGTCTTTCTATGTTACTACATAGCTTTGGATGTGCTTATCTTCAGTCTGTGTGTTGTGGAGTAGGAAATTCTGTGCACTTTACTCCTTGGTGGCCTCGGCATGTCTCCAGCATCACAAACTCTTGTGTAATCTTTGCATCATTTTCTGCATTTAAAGTCTTATTTAGCCAGAATCCTTCCTTTCTGATGGTTGGTCTTTCTTGAATTGGCAAAGGAGGACAGGACACCGATCAGGACAAAAAAAATGAATGGTGAGGAGCCCTCTCTTGGCCCTTCTAGACTCCATTCAACGTCAGTGTGCAGAATAATAACAAATAAACCCTGAAGGAATATCAGCATTGGTGGGGCCATTCCTTTCTACAGGGCTTCAAAGAGAAAATTAAGAGAAAAAAGTTGCATCGCTGGCTTTTTTTTTTTTTTTTTTTTTGCTGCTGGCTAAAGTAGGGCTGTGAATGGACCCAAAACCCTATGTATAAGAACCCGGCCCATTGAAAAGCTCAAAACCAGAATTAAAGTGCTATTTCTCAAACTTCTTAGAAAGCCCAGTTGTGTGTTGCTGGTAGCAGGAAGGACTGTAACGTATTCAGGGCAAAATGTTGGAAGAAGAAATATCACCCAAGCGATCTATCCTTTTGGTTGTGCATCAGGAGGCTTGGTGTCCCTCCTTGATGTACCCCCCCATGGCATATCACTGCTCCCTTCCAAGGAGGAACCCCTCCTTGGCATGTCAATGAGCTCTACATGTGAAATGGCCACAGCTTCACTTTAGCTGGGGGGGTACTTTTGCCTTCTAGATACCCAGCACTGATTAAAACCTTGTGAAGTAATTTGCGCACTTAGGCGATAAATAGCAGAAATGTATGAAAAAATTGTTGCAAGCAGCAGAGACCTTATCCATTATTCTTTTATTTTCCCTACCTTTGTTAATGGTGTTAGTCTTGAGGATCTTGCAAGGATTTGAATTGCGTTCTTTTCTCCGTTTAGAGGTGTTTAGGAGAGAAGTTGTGAAGCTGTGGATGTTGTTCTAGTGCCTGACCCAGTGCCATCGCACGTGCAGGGAAATCTGCATGTTTACTAAAAACAGCTCACATGTTGTCAACAGAACAGAGGTATATAATTCATAGCAACATTCAGAATGGTCAGAAAAGCTTTCTTTAAAATTCTTCCCGTTTGAATATTTTTCTTCAAAATTGATTTTGAAGCATAGTTGGGAATTCCTTTTTAGATGTTTTTGAATACAGCTTTGAATGTTCTTGTTTAGAGTGACTTTTTATCGTGGGAACTTCACAGAGTGATTTATATCTTGGGGGAAAATGAAGACTGACCTAAAGTGGGTATTTAGAATGTTTACTTGGGAAGAAATGTTGAAGGCTCGACTTTGTTTTCAATGACTAAGTCACACACCTGCCTGAAGATCTAGAAAAAAACCTTCAGATTAGGACATCTATCACCTGTTATAGCTCTGCTCGTTGTATTCACTTTTCCGTCCTACTCAAGGCCATGTATAAGCTCATGACATTCAAGGTTTGCTTGTAAGTGATTTTCAGAGCAACACCTTTCCACCGGTGAACCATGACAATGACAGTGTATGATGGCGTCCTCGATGTATGTTGTTCATCTCAGTGCTCCCATGATATTAACCCTGTTGCAGATGGTCTGCATCCTGAATAAGCACTGAAGCCCCAACCAGGTTATTTGTGTCCCTGTGCCTTTTGCCTTTGGGCTTGGGCAGGAGAGTTGAACAACGTCTCCATAAACATCTCTGGTGAAGTGGGTCATTAATTCTTTAAAATGTTTTGCTGTCAAAATAGCAACATTAAGGGATGTTTGTTCTCTTTTAGCGACTTCCTGCAGCTTACAGAAAAATCTGTCTTTTTCTGGCTTTCAGGTTCAAAAGTTTTCCTTATAGATGTACTTGCCCACTGTATGCAACAGTGAAAAGTTGGAAAGGCAAATCCTGCCCTTACTTTTGTAACATCATTGTTGTAAATTGACGTCAGGGCAACATTTTCATGCTGAGTGCCTGTGTGCAAAGGGGGAAGGAGGGGATGCAGGGCTATTTGAATATAGGTAGATGTTTTCAGAGGTATCAATGGAAAGAAAGACACCGTTCAGTTACTGCTGGACGGCCATGCCCAGGTTTGATACTTATTTGCTACTTTAGCTTTTTTTATTCCTTTTTTTCTAAACAACTCCGATGAGGATGTACAAATAACGACCTCCCCAGGTCACTCTGTATACCTCTTCTGACACTCCAGGGCTGATTGAAAGGAGGAGCAGTGAGACCTTTGGTCAGCAGAGACGACAAATTTGATTAAATCTCAAAGGACAGGTCCATGATAGAAAAAGGAGCACATTTTGCACTCATTTTCTTCAGGATCTTTAACACACTTTAAGAGATTAATTCCCAGGTAGCTCTAACTGGGAGATCTACCATTGCTAGCAAGATTATTTTGGGGATATTAATTATTTCCTCTGCAGTCCGTAGGAGAAGGTGCAGAGCTGAGATCTCTTGCTGCCTGCCCAAGGTTTGAAATAACCTATCAACTCTTCAGTCATTATGCAAGAAAGCATTTTTAATGCACTTAATGTTGCTGGGTTTTCACCTCTCATTTGTGCTGATCTTTGCACAGCTCTTTCTCATTTCTTTGTATACCCATTTTTCTGTGTCTGTCTGTCTCTGTCTGGTTCTTTATCTCATTCTCCCATACATCCTTTTTGGTTTCTGTCCTCCTTGTGCTTCATCTTTGTCTTAACTCAGTCTCTGCTTTTTCTTTCATGTTTTTCCCTTTGCCGACCTGCTTTCCTTTAGTCTTTTTTTTTGTGCGTGTGTCTGTGTCTTCCTCTCTGCTCTCCCTTCTCTACTCATCCTTTATCTCTTTCCCACTCTTTCTCTTTTTTCCAATTCCATTAGCGAAAGTAGATAATAACTTGTGAATTCAAGTGGAACTTCATTTCTGAAACCGTACACTCGTGCTGGAACCCATTAAGCTCGATAGCGAGAAATGAGAGAAATCATAATTATCAGGCCAGTAAAATACATGAAACATAAAATTTGTCAGGGAAAGTAATTGAAATTATTGGAGCAGTTGGGTCCTGGTGCTGTGCAGACCCTCAGTGATAATGGAAAGGTTACGGGCAATGTTTAGCAATGCTGATGAGGCCCAAGGTGACTCAACGCCACCACAGTCAGCAACTTTATGCTCTGCTTACATTAATTTGCTAATCCATCTTTGGAAATGGCCAGGCTGAGCAGTGCATTGGGGTTCATAGAACCCCTGCCAAAGAGCTGGTGTAGCCAATGTTGCAAAACTTTTGCTTTCGTTTTCCTGTTACTTCACCTCCCTCTCTTCTGCTCCTTTTCACATCTCTGTTTCCTCATCTTTAGTCTTCCCATACGTTTCCCACTGGAGCCATTTTAGAGCCTGCCTGTACAGCCACAATATGTTGATTATTTAAAGCTTGTACTAAGGCAGTCCCATCCATTTCTCCAGTGTTCCCCTCTGAGAAGCTGTAAACTACCAGGGGAAGTCCAGGAGCTCTTGCTTGATGTTTCTATTCTCTCTTTGTGGGTGGGGAAGCTAAATCAAAGGAAACTGAAGTTGTCAGCATCCAGGCTGGACATAATACATTTATGTCTCTGGTTACGCTCCCCCTCACCACTAGATCAGCCCTCATCCATTTCTTGACTAAAGAGATTGCAAGGACTGTTGCAGAGCCAGTGCAGCCTTCAGCGCAAGTAGCCAGGGGATTTGTGCCGACGCTGATTCAGTGCATACTAAGTATCCCTTTGGATTCTGTGTTGTGTAATAAAATGTTATTGCATCTGCTTCAGCAAGGCAGCCTTGAAAAACTGGCACAAACATTGATCAGACAAGGTACAAAATCTACTCGCCCACTCTCATAAAGACAAACACTGATGAACTATCTGTTCTGCGTGGAGAGAATGATTTTGCAGGGCTCCTTGTTTTTAAAAGGGAAGGAGATGAGGAAAGAGAGAGAAGAAACAACACCTGCTTCTCTTCAGAGACTGAAACACATTGTGAGAGTTACTGAATCGTCATCCAGCTCCCTCTTTCTTTCTGAAGGGTTAATGTGGTCTGGAGAGCATGACATAGTGGTCTGCACTTCATCCTTCAGATCGCTGTTGGGGTGACACGTCTAAGCCCTGATAAGAGCAGCCCAGTTTCCTTTGTTTCTGTACCTGTCATAACCCTCTACCTACCTGTCTTCTGTCCAGTGGTTTTTTCATTCTTCTGGAATTTCAGCCCAGCCATGTGCAGTTAGCAGATCATTCGTGGGCTATTTTCAGGGAGACTGAAAAGCTCTCTGCAGGGCACCCGCTTTCGTCCCATCCAGCACAGGTATCATCACCCCATTCCAGCAGCCTGCTGGCAGGCTTCTGCGGTACAGGCTGAGGCTATTTGTTCTGGAAAGACCTGAAAGCCTAACAGGGCTTATCTACTCAGCATGGGCATAAAAATAATCATACCGTTGCAATCCACGCACATTGCCTGTAGCTTCCTTTTCCTCTCTTCCCCCAAACTGCTCAGTGCCATCCCTGCTAACTGGCTGCTGCCGCGGAAGCGACAGCGTTTCAGCAGCGTGGCGTGTTAAGCAGGTCTGTGGGCTGCTCTGGCAGGGGGATTGCCTTATCCACCTATGTCCGTTCTTGGAAAAGAAAAACCTGATGAAACAAAAAGCAAATTTTAACATAATGAAATCCTCTCTCCAACACTACTTCTCCAGATGTGGTCCTGTGCCTCTCATTTTCACAGCAAACACGTTTAGCGCTGCTAGATTTCAAACCCCAGAAAACACGGTGTTTAACGAACTGTCCGAACAACCTTTTAGCCGCAGCAGCGTAGCTTATTAAGGTTGATGCTGCGGCTGAAAGCAGAGCTCATCATTATAGGGAATGTGTTACACATAGCTTGTCTGGTGGGGCCAATTGTAGATCTCTCTTCTGTTACCATTAATCCTTTCCTGATGGCAGTTACAAAACCACCAGGTAGGACTTTGCAGCTGCAATTTAAGAATAATCTCTGGTCGTTTTTCTGGCAGTCGCCCCCTCAAACTCTTGTCGGGCACTGGATTTAAAAAGTCCCAGCACAGTCCCATCGGAGAAAATAAGAAATCAGCTGCTGTAATGCCAGTAGATAATAGAGAAGTTATATGGTGTTGGAAGAAAATGAGGAATCGTCACAAATGGCTTGGGAGCAAGACTTATGACCAATTCTTGAAACGGCTGGAATGCTCTTTCTCCCCCTGACACTTGGGTAGATAGTCTTTACATTTAAGGGACTGAAGATTATATTGGTCTATCTGTCCCTGGGAGCCTGCTTTCTCTAAATGGTTGAGAAAAGTTCTAAGGAACCCCAGGGAAAGAAAGGGGATCATGTTCTTCCTCGCTGAATTGTTTCCTGCTCTTGGCAAAATCTGGCTCTGTTGTTCTCTGGCGGTGTAACCGCTGTTCCTCCTGCATCGGCTCAGACCTAGAGGGTGAAAAATAGCTTACCAAGAAAAATGTAGTGTCCAGATTCCAATGTTTGCGCCACCTCCTTAGAGGCAGTTTTCGGTCCTAAGGGGTGTCTTGGAAACATCTCTGATGGTGCCAAATATAGTTCTCCATTTTCCTGGGAAGCAGTGTCTGTCAAGCAGCATGCTTTCTGTTGGCATCCTGTTGCCGTACCCTGAATCTGTGATGAGCCTTGTGAACATCCTTCTGCCCTGAAAGACCCGAACAGCTGAAATGTATTTGTGACAACTTCTGCTTTCTTAATTTTTTTTTTTTTTTAATATGCAAAATAAGAAGCAGGTTTCTGCTGTTTTGGTTGCAGAAGAATATCTGGAAATGTAACACATTTATACCCTCAACCCTGATGTCAAAAATTTGAGGGAAAATTAGAAAAAATATGTTAATATTATTAATACTGATTATTTTTAGGGGATGGCTCATAATTTTTTTTTTTGCGTTGAAAATAATTTGTCACATGAATGGAGATTCAAAAGGGTTGCTTCAAAATATAAATCTTAGATTATGGTGCTTATTCCTCTAAGATCATTATGGGATCTGAAATCTGATATTCTCTCTAAACTTGTGCTGTCAGTGGAGTTTTTGTTAAGGTACTCAACTAGGATAGTAGAAGTAGATTAATTTATTTCACTGTAGCAAGCTATTTTCTCTCCTGCTTTGAGACTTCATGCAGTAGCACAACCGAGAAAGTGTGTAGGTTGAAAATACTGCAAAGTAACGTTTAAATCCAAGAAAAGATCATTATTTTTGTGATGAAGAGATTGGGGGAAAAACAGTTCTGAAGCTGTCATTTTTTTCCAAAGGGAATCAAAAGCAGTTATGGTGGGAGCAGTGAAGTTCCCTGGCTTCAAAACTTTCTTTAGTTTTGCACTTTTAAAATTAAAATCAAAGCTAGAGAGAAAGAAGACTCTTGAGTGGTTTAATCTGCATATTTTCTCATTAAAAAAGAAAAACACAGTGGATTTTCATACGATAATATGAATAGTCCAGATTTTTTTTAATGGACTTTAATTTTTAATGAGACTGATCCTGCAGTCTGGTTATTTATAACTTCCACAGCTTAATTAAGTCCAGTGAGAAGGACTGAATAAATGGAAGCATCTCAACCTGAGCTAGCAAATGACAATCAGAAAATGTAAGTGATGAGATTAGCCTGGAAGAGAATGCTTTAAATGGTCCCTTTTCCCTTTAAATCCACAAGTGACATGAAGATGGAAATAAGGCATTCCAAGCAGGACTCCTGCTTTTGGTGCTCTGTTAAAATGTCAATTTTAAGAAAAAAAATGTCTCTAGGTCAGTCTTTTGAGTTCTGGAAATGTTTCTGCTCGGGTGGGTGCTACTGGCAAGCCGTTCGTAGACACTAGTGCATCAAAGTGTCTAAACAACGGGGCATCGCTGGGAGCAAGCAGGAAAATGAATTGCAAAGAGAGCGGCTGCTTAGTGCATATTAAAACAACGCACAGGCGAAAACGGGGAAAAGGGCCCAGCTATGCTCTCCCTCAGCGTTCTCCACTACACGTGGGACGAGGGGTGTGCCTTAGAGAAGTATGTTTCATCTGTCTGGAGGAAAGCAGCCCAAGCCAAAAGAGCATCCAGGCTTCAAGTATACTGAGCAGCACTATGTGTGAGGTGCTTTTGGACTTGCTGCCAGCTCTACCCTTTCTTTTTAGTGGGTTCTTAAAGGCCCTTGCTGGCATTTTCCCAGACCTCAGCACTGTATAGTCCTTAAAGCGCCAAAAGAGCGTAACACTGAGAGACCTGGACTGTGCATCAACCTCTCCAGTTGTCCTCTTTGAAGCTGTCAAGCCACTTACCACCGCATGCCTCAGCTCTCTGACGGGTAGTTGAGGATACTGGCGTAGCTGTAGGGCTTTGGGACTCTCATTTTTCAGGTTATTCGAAATTCCTATTAGAACAATGTGGTGATTGTTAGTGCAAGTGCATATTACAGTGTTACTGCTGACTCTTTCCACAGAAAATGAGTATTTTACCCTAAGGTAAAACAAAGAAACAATAACATGAGGTGTTTGTAGTGAACCCTATTGTTCTTGCATGGCAGAAGTAGATGCAGCCAAGTTAGCACAGGCCAAACCAAATAATGTGGATTAGGGATTTCTGGAGTACCTGGGTCCCTGCACTTCAGTGCTGCTGGATGGGTGGGGAAGCTTAAGGTCTCTGTAGGGGAGAGGTCATGGGGGGCATTCCTAAATAGAAAAACTGGGAAGATGGGATTTGCTCAGACCTTCCTGTCTGGGTCACACCAGAATAGATCCTCCATCACTCATCTCTGAACATTAACACAACTGACACGAGCAGCAGTAAAACAGGAGGCTGCTGATGGCGTAAATGCTTTAGTAGCTGTCATGTTTTCTGCAGGCTGATAGGAGTTTGCCTTAAGTAACACCTGAGCTTGTGCAGTCTTCCTACACAAAGGTACAATGTAACTGCTTTCTTGTAGAAACTCTTGGGGGGGCTGGCACAGCTCTGTCCATGTGTCTTAAGAGCAGCACAGGCAGGTCCCAGAAAGGAAATGGGCTACGTTATAACGGTACCAGAGCAAACAGTTCGTAGGATTGAGATGAAATTGTCCTTCATTTGTTGATTTTCTTCTTTCCTCTTTGAGAATATGGCACTATGAGGTAGGGCAGAGTCCCTGCTACGCTTTCAGGAGTTATGCCTTGGATTATTACGCTCCTCCTTCTACCACTATACTATGCTATTACATTTAAATCAGTTTAAGCAGTGGTATGACAAAAGCTGTTCCCATCCTGATGACCCAGACACATGTCAGAGAAAATACCTGTCTGTTGCAGAGTCCTGACAGCTTGAAAGTTAATCAGTGGCCGAGTTTTAAGCCTCTTTGAGCTGAGACAAATCCTGATAGCTTTCAGAGGACCTTCAGTGTGCTCTTAAATATGATTTTGTTGTTACTACTTCATTTCAGAAGGCTGGGAAGGCTTGTGGTGATCTGCCTTTTTGAGACAGATGACTGGGTTGTATGATGACCTCTCCCTGTCTGTCACTGTTGCCTGTTCCATTTTGGAGTTGTGTGAACCACTGGAGGAGGAGAATTGATTTGACAAGTTTAAGATTCCCTCAGAGTTGGTTGTCATTCAGAGTTACTTGCTAGCGAATATCCATAAAGACATTTCTGGGGTTTCAATAATCTTTAACTAATAGCGTGTTTTCCATCAGTTCATTATGTGTCTTTTACGCCGACTAGCCATCACTGGAGTCCTAGCTCACCCCATGGCCTGTTTTTAGCAGGAGATATTTGATTTCCATAGTAAGGTTTTTAATTAATTTAAAAATCTTGTATGTTATCTTAAAGTCACTTTTCCTATGAAGATCCTTGGCAGGAAATTCCCTAGCTGGTGAATTGGCTGAAAGTAAATATATCAATGAAGTTGTTCTATGTATCGTGCACACATTTGTGGAATAATGTTTTTGCCATAATCACTTAGATGTATTAGTTTCCTTCTGTAGTTATGTCAGTTCTGCATGTCTGAAGCATCTAGCTAATATGTTGTAAATACCTGGCTTTTTGTGTGTACCGAAGCTGCGCTGGTGAGCAGAGCATCTAACACTGTGTAGTGTTACGAGCTGTTAGAGCTGATGCTTCGGTGCAAGTGCAGAGGCACATGCTTTCAAAGAAACATCCCTGCAGGCGTGTTGGACTTTTGAGAGGCAAAAATAAGCATCAGTAAATTAGCAACAGTGTTGCATGATGAAAACTAGGTATCTTCATTCTTCTGAAAGCATGGAAACATCAATGAAATATCTTGCGTGTAGCCTTTACTCCACGAAAGGTCTCCTTTCATCTTAGGAATTGTTTGCATCTTCAGGTAATATGTACCTATGGAAAACAGTTCAGGACCGATGGCACTGAGGTTCGTGCTCTATATATACCTGCTACTTTACTGGTACACCATAGCACCAGCTCTGCAGTTCTGTGATGAATTTTAAGATGCTTCTATAGCATTTTACATGGCCCAACTTGAATACTTCGGAGTATTTATTCCTTTAGCTTAAAATAGTATGTACTCAAGCAACCTGGGGAGTTCATGTTCTAGGTGTGGTTCAAGTATCGTGACTTTGTATTTGAGAGCTACTTTGGGGGAAAAAAACAACAGAGGGGACATGGAAGACTTATGAATGCACAGGAAGATTTGTTGCCTGTGCTGTTTAACATCTT
>NW_010227271.1:0-7308 GCF_000690775.1 Eurypyga helias
GCCCGCGCCGCTCCGTGCCGGCCCCTGCGCGCCAGAGCCCCTGTGTCTGCAGGGCCTTCCGTGCTCCCCACGTCCGTTCGTCTTGTGGCACCGTTAGGAAAATCGCCGCTGCTTGTTGTGATGGCAGGAGCTTTAGTCATCTCCATATGCTTTGTTACCGTTTTCTGCAGCATCCCAGGAAAGCAGGTGAAATTAGCCTGTTTCAGACATCTAATACTGCTAGTAGCCAAGAAAAAATGAGTAAATGGACAGAGGGCAAGGAGGGAACTTCTGTTTCCTTCCCTCTCTGAAGAACTCCTTACCCAGTCTGTATGAATGCTATGTTGTATCTGGTTTCTACAGAAAGTCCAAGATGGAAAAAGGCAGAAATACCTGATCTAACAGGATCCAGGTATGAATCTGATATTTGGCAGCACCATATGAATAGCTCTTTCAGTGGTGGCACTGAGACTGAATCCATTGAGCAACCAGCCAAACAGACACAAAGGGTAGGAAGTAACTTCTGAATCCCAGAAGCATCTGGCTGTAGATAGCACAGGAGGCTTTGCATGTGCATCAAATCCATTTTCAAAAATCTCGGTGCATTTCAGGACACTGCTTATTTTCAAAGGTGACTGAGCAGCCAAGGTCTTGGCATCCTTTTGACTTGTTGCAGGAATCCAGGATGCTGAGGACTCGTGACCCCAGCAATTTGCACTGATTGGGGTGAGGTAATAATTCCAGCCAGCCCCTGCTGCTCTGCAGAGATTGCATCACTTGTAACAGAGCAGGCAATGGTCCCTGAGCCCTCACAGTTCACAGCTCTGTTTTGTGACCTAAACCACCGCTGCTTTCAGCCTGTGAGTGTGCTACACTGGGAGCTGCAGCGGCCAAAGCCTCCCGTTTGCAATCTGTGTTCAAGGCCTGGTTATATGGGGCTTTGCCAACCTGGTGTAGCTGACCACGTCCCCGCTCATTGCAGGGGGGTTGGACTAGATGACTTTTAAAGGTGATCTAACCCAAACTTCCAACCCAAACTGTTCTATGATTACTTCCATTGCCTCATCCACAAGGCAGAGCTGGAGGGGACAGCTAGGACCAGATTTGTCACTATGTGTTTTTAGGGAGTTGGTTTGCTACAAAGCAACTGTTAGCACAGTTGAAGCAGCAACAGAGCTCTGAGAAGGTGTCAGAGACAAGAATCACAGGCAGACCAGTAGGTTATCCATGGGCCATGTTTCCTGCTGGCTTTTTACTGTTTAGTGTTGTGGCAAAAAGCATCACACCCTAAAGCATCTGCAGCTAGGGCCATCCTGCAGCATCCAGTATCGAGTGCCAGAGTATAATGAAGCATTGATCAACTCCTCTCTCCAGCACAACGTGCCCTTACATACTGCCATCCTGAAATTACTGATTAGCCTGGTGTCCAGCTGATCTTGTGTTGAGAGCTATTTTTGTGCAAAACCATCAATTCAGAGTGTCTTCTGGCTCTTCGGGAACAAGTGCCACCTCACTTCCCTGGACAGTGATTTTTTTTGTACCATCTGCAGCAGCCAGAAGCATGCAAAGCTTTGCTGATCTTGTAGCGTGCCTGGATGTGTTAGATCCCATGATGGCCCAGCGTATCTTTAGAGTAGAATTTTAACTTCTTATTGTTGTTTTAGGAAATAACTTCAACATCCCTGTATTATACCCCAGCTGTATCTTTGTACTGAATGATCCTTTTGTATTGGAATGATTTACATGGTGCAGTTCAAGTGGGACTTCTTTGCTTCCTTAGCCTGCCCGAGGGTAATGTGTTTTTAGAGATTATACCTTCCTATACCTGTGAACTTGTGATACATATTGGAGTCAGCCCCACTTGCCTCTGGTGTAAGCCCAGATCTGAAATGTGATATGTATGTAAACATTTTTTGTTATTTATGACTGTTGTTTTGTGGCTACTGAAGATACTTTGTTTACTTTTCCCCACCCCCACCAAGCAGAAGGTACAGATTTTTCTGCATTACACTAAAGTTAGTCTCCCTTTGTTTATTCCTGACCAGAACTCCAGCATAATGAACAGAGACCATGCCCAGAAAACGTTACTTGTGTTTGATATGTTGGGACAGGAATTTAGAAATTGTGTTGATACTTAGAGGACATGTGATTCAACACAAGTCCTCCAGTGAAGACAACAGGCTTTGGACTGAGTCAGCATATGGAATTATTTACATGCTGACATTAATGTTTTGATCTAGGTTGTTTCTAGTCATTTGGAATTACGACTACATCCTCATCTCTTACCAGTTTGCTACAGGTGCCTCAAAATGCATCGTTCCGAGGTGTCACAGATTCAGGTGTGTCAGTTGGTGTGTGAAGTTTGTAGCGCAGTTCAGTTTCTGCAAAGCCGAAAGAACATCTATAAAATGTCAACAGGAAAAATTTATCCATGTCTTGCATGACCTTTTGCTTAGTTATAGTGTTTCACATATAATGCTACACATACCTCTTAGTTTTGCACTTTTCATATCTCATCAGAGACTCACACACACGCTGTTTCAGGAGCATAGAATGAAACATAATGGGAAAGGACTTATCTCTTAGTTTAGAGAGAGATTTATTATCCTTGTCTATTTATATTAAATTAAACTGCATTATTACTCTCTCTTCTCTATTGATTACCTTCTCGAGTGTGTCTAAAGTGAGCAATTGCTGTGATCTTCCAACTCACTGACATCTGAAAAGAGGGAATTCAAACAGCCTCATTTCAGGCTCTTTTGCTTAAATGTATTTACAGATTTTTTGTCTTATCTGTTATTTCTCCACTTCCTCCCCCTCCCTTAAGTTCATCTGTCTATATGGAACTGTTTCTGCTTGCATTATGTGTGATGATAATACTGTGCAATGTGGTTTTCTTCACTGTAGGCAGAAAATGTGCAGCTGACAAAAGACTTGTGCAAGAACAGATAATTTCTGGATTATTGCAGCTTTCAAGGGCTTCACTGCA
This sequence comes from Eurypyga helias, assembly GCF_000690775.1. NCBI lineage: Eukaryota > Metazoa > Chordata > Aves > Eurypygiformes > Eurypygidae > Eurypyga > Eurypyga helias. Next base: position 2,969 of record NW_010227271.1, read on the forward strand.
AGTATGTTATCACTTCTTCCAGACTTCTCTACCTGTGCGGTTAAGCAGATCTTGATAAGGCTTCTCTGTAATTCCACTTCTTAATGACTCTAAATAACATGACACCTTGCAATCTCATTATCTATATACCTTGGTATCTAAAAATCTTTCTCTGCTTATGGAAAGTAAAACAACAGTAATGCCAAGTGTATATGCAAGTCTCATTTTACTGTTTTGGGTTGTTGTGGGGTTTTTTTTTTTTGTATCTCAAGCTTTGAACATCATCAATGTAGTTCTTAAAATCTGAAAAAGCATGGGAAAGAATTCTGTGTTTTGCTTTTTTGTGGGTTGGTGTGTCCCTCTATTACTCAAAATGAGTTTATTTACCCCAGTTTTAGCTCTGCTAAGGTATACTTTTGTAAATTCTCTAATATCGTGTCCTTGCACGTGCAATTTGCTGCAGTGGGAGTATCGTTGTTGACTTGGATGCTGAGGGATGGAGTGAGGCCCTTGGAGCCAGTCACTAATCTCCAGACATTCTTGTAACAGAGGAGTGACAACGCACTGCACAGGATACATGCGTGAGTACCCTCAGTCACTAAGGGGAGCTATTTTGTAATGGAAGTGAGTTATGAGAAGACAGAAATGGAACTAACATTGATGCTGAGAGAGAAACTGACTGTGCCCTACATTTTGGTGTGTTGGTGTTTTTTTTTTTTTTTTTTTGTGAAAACTTACCTTACATTGAGTTCCCTTTCCTATCAGACAGCCGGCAACCCCTTCACCTTGCAGCAAGGTAACAGGAGCTCACAGGGACTGCACCTAGCGTGACGAAGGCCATGCCTCCCCACTGTTAATTTCACATCACTTTGGAAAAGGCTTCTGACCTGTTTCCCTTGTGAATGAGTTCATGCCTGAATTTTTACTTTGCACCTTGCCTAGACATTTATACCTGTGAACAGAGAGTGTTGAGCTGCCACCAACAAAAAGGAGGATTCTTGGTTGGAAGAATTTCGTAGTCACTTTGTTCAGACAGGAATGAAGACATGAAGGCTGCAGGAAAGGAAAGTCAGACCTAGAGATTGTCTTGAGCTTCTCCAAAATGATCAGACAGAACACTTCGCCATCGCAGGGCACTGTTGACATGCCATTGGTATGTTGTCTGTATTCATCAACTAAAGGGTTTGCCCTAGGCAGCCAAGTAGCACAGGAGGGATATATAGGCCTCAACCCCTGCATCTCTGCTAGTTCCCCTCCTTGTCACTCTGAGAATTATATGACATGTCATTTTCTGTCAGCTTCTTTTCTCCTTTGGGAGTGCTGAGGCAAATAATTAATTTAGCTTGTTTTAGAAAATGTCATTTTGCTATCTCAATAAATTAGTCTGTCTGCTGTATCCCTCTGAGCCGTTCAGGCTGCTTCACTCATAGTACCCCATGTACCTTCTGGTCTTGAATTTTTTATTATTATTTGTCTGAACGTCTCATATTATGTTTTATTTATTTTACCCCTTTGCTCGTCTCCTCATTTGTTCACAGATGATAACTTCAATCTTACCAGTCATCAGTGTCTGATGTTTTAGTGTCCCTATGCCTCTAGAGCTCCTTATAGCTTTGTATCTGTATTGTCCTTCTTTTATGCCCAAGGAGAGCTCACTTAGTAAACCATGTCCTTACCATTGTACCCAGAATAGTCCTTGCACATAGTTGCACACCGCAGAACTGCAAGGCACTTGTCTCTGACTGCCCTTAGAGTCTCGTGCAGTTCTTGTTTCCATCCAATTTGATTAGTTCTCAGTGCCTTGGAAAACTGTTTTCAGCTTAGAATTATGAAGAACTTGCATCTCGTGAGATCATGACCTCAAGTTCAGAATGGCCCACCAACGCCTTAGCATTGCAGAAATGCAATATCCACGTCTTGACATTACTCAAAAGAAAAAGAGCTAAGTTTTCACATGAAGGTCCCTGAAAACTTTGTCCATTTGCTGCTCTCCTACAGCTTTCCTCAATGACTTGAAAGGCAGTTTAGCAGGTGTTACCAATAAAAGAGTAGCCTTCACTGATGGAAGATGGCACATGGGAGATAAGGGAGAGAAAGGAGCAGGCTGAGGAAAAGGTAGGTACCAGGCATGTAAGCCAGAAGCAAGTTTGTCTGTAGACAGCTTTTAATATCAGCGCTGGTTTTGGTAACGTCATTGAAGGGGCAGGAAGATGGATGGGATTAGGAGCCAGTCTCAGGGTGAGAGAATCACTTGGTGAAACAGAAGGCTTAGGTCCTGCAGATTTAAAGCATGAGGACTTTGGTAATTGCATGACCGTTACTTGCACTGGATCTGTTCCTTGTGCCTGTGGAATCAGATCCAATGGCTTTGGTGATGCACTTGATTTGGATTGGATTTTGGCCTTGCTAGGCCTGTAGACAAGGTTAGAGAACAGTGGTAGCTTTTGTGCAGGGAGCTGTTCAAACTGCACATTTCATCCTGTGGAACCTTTTGAGGAAGGCAGGATAGCAGTCAAACTCTTGAGCTGGCAGAAACTTTGCGGAGTTTGGTTCTCATCCTCGCCCCCCCCCCCCTTATAAACTGAACATGTCTGACCTGGAGACATTCAGAGACAATAAGCATGGAATCTTATGAAAAATGTCAGGAGCCACATTTCAAAGGAGATCTGCATCTTACTAAGCCTGTAAAAGACCAAAGTGTGGGTAAAGGACTGAGGAGAGAGAGTGAAGGTAACTATATTCAGGGAGGTGATGGCAGGTGAGGGTTATGTGGGAGGAAGAGAATGAATTCATGTTTAAGGATCTCTCTGACACTTCATGGCCTGATCTGTGGTGGGTCTAAGTTTAGAGATTAAAGTTAAGATCTGAGGAAAGAGGAAGCAGATACAGGAAGCGTAGTGCATAGAGAATGTGCTACTCTGGAGGATTTAACTTGGTGGTAGAGAGTTGTGGTGCAGCCAGCAGCAAACAGCTTAAGGCAAACCAGCTAGAGGGATCTGAGTGAACTACCCCCAGAGCAGTAACTCATTAGTGTCACCAGAAAGACAGAACGATGTAACTCTGTCTTTCAGGTGAAAGAGTTGTTATCTTCCAGCAATGAAGGGTTGTGCTGATGAAGAATTTCTGTTTTAAAAGCTCTGCTACTGACTAAAATTAGCCGCTCTCCTGACTCAGCAATAATGGGCATCTTCTGAGGGCTTGACTATTTATACATGTAAGGCAGCCTGTGAGAATAGGGCCAGCATCAGCCTGATTCTCCTTCTAGCCCACAGTAAACAAGCGAGCTCGCCCTCGTCCCATTTATGCACAGAGATCTGTAGACTCTATTCTCTGGGGTGAGCAGAGGCCTTTCTGTCCCTAGGCAGTAGGGATGCAGAAAGCTGTAAGGAGCACAGGGAGCTGGATCTATGGCTAACCATCGTGGCGTAACACTAAGGTGCTTGGCTGGAAGGTGCACACAAAAGAAGGTAGGATCACTCGGCTCTGGTATGGCTTCCTCAGCCACGGCTGCAGTAGTTTTGATTCCATGTCTTAGAGTAAAAGGACCAGCTGTTTTCTTGTTCTCACTTTATAAGCATTTCTCTCCCTGGAGAAACACTGTGAGCAGCTTAGATGAGAGTGCCTTTCCGCACAGCCTTACTTTTTTGAGGAAAACTGGCATGTTTTATGCTGTTAACCCAAGGTAAAATTCTAACAAAAATTAAGGTCTTGCAGTTTTAATGTGAACTAGTGGTGTGGATACATCTTTAGCTCTGCCACAGTCTGTAACCTGGATGTCCTAGTCCATGGATTACAAGCCGTATTAGCAGTCTTGAACAAAGAACTTGCTTGTGGTGTAAGATGAAGAAATCAGCCACCCATCAGAGCTCTCTTTTGCCTCTCTCTGTTTTCCTACATTGTCTCCTGAGGCCTTCCAGCTGCTGTGCTGGTGGCTGTTGTGCTTGCACACTCAAGGGCAAGGCAAGATCCATCTGTCTGCTACATAAAGATGTGCTCTTACACAACACTACTCTGAGCTTCTCTCAGCAGTGACCATATAACATTTTCCAACTGTTTTCTGACACAATATTTGGGTATGTTTTGGGTGGGATATAGAATGGCCTGAAAACTAGATACAAAATTTGCTGGAAACTTCCTTTCTCATGTTGTATCTTTCATTAAAACTTGCAATTTTGAGGGAAAAATAGTGAGAACAGTAAAAATTCTGGGTAGTCCATGTCAGAAATCAGGTACAGATTAGTAAGAAAGAGCCATTACAGAAGATTCCTGCTCCTGAAATATGAATCTGCTTTAGTCAAGTAGACTGAAATATCCAGTATAGTAAACTTTCCCTTCAAGTTCCTGGGTGACCAAATGTCGTG
>NW_010227272.1:0-4707 GCF_000690775.1 Eurypyga helias
GGGGGCAACAGAATTGAAAAAATACAAAATATGAACAAAAAAGTAAAATGCAAACTAAAGGGTGGATAATATTCTGATTTGGTTGTAGCTCAGGTTTTTGAATGCATCATTTCTTTCTCAGAAAGACACTGCAGTAGAAATCAAGAGACCAGAGTTGGATGTTCAGATCTGTGGGATTTAAATGCTAAAATAATGTGATTCACTGGGAAGTCTCTGGAAGCAATTATTAGAACAATACTGAGCCTGTATCTTCTCTATCCCCTGTGAACGTTTTGGCTGTTGGACTATCTGTCCCTATTCAGGCACACCATTGTAGTCAGTCAGAGATACGGTGTGGTCCAACCCTGCTCTGACAGTTTTAAATATTATTTCTTTTTTAATAATAATGGATGCTGCTTCCCACTGACCAGAAACCCAGAGTAGGTAGCCTATGGCCAGCGCTACAAAAACAAGGCAGTAGGAGTAGTAGTGGAGTTGCCAAACAGACGGCATGCAGGCTTGGGAGTGAGGTTGGATCTCTCTTCTATTGGTATAAAAACTTTAAAAACCTTTTTACTTGCTGCTTGTGTAAGTGGTGACTGTTCTCATTCCATGGAGACACTCAGTTAAGAGTCAACAGGTGTGAGGTAGGCAATATGATTATTTCTATGCTACTATGGCTGCAGGTTCTTAGGGCAAAATGCTTGGATCCAAAGTTATGAATTCTAATTATATCCAGGGTTGAACTATCAGTGTCATGTTTCATGTATTGTAAAACTGTACTTGACTTTAGTTTCAACAGTTATAATCCAGAAAAAAAATCCTTCACACCCTTGTAAACTATAACTTCTGCCATTTTAGGCTTTTTTTTTTCTTTGTATGTGGCAGTTAATATTGTTAGCAGCTTGATATTATGGCTCATGAATCATTGGTCTGTTCCTGTATAGCAATTAGTTTGCCTCTGATTCCTGACAGGTACACTCTTCGAATTTCCTGAGTTAGACTTAATTGCCAGCATGTGATTAAGGAGAAATGTGAGAATCCACCAAGATCTCCAGGACTTTGTCTGGGTGTCCGTCTTGCATGTTTCATGGAAATGTGCTGCAAAAATCTGAGCTTTGACTTCCCACCCCAAAACAGATTTGGCAAAAACAAAACAATGTTGCTGTTTCTAACCAGCATGTTTAGAAGTTCTACAGAAGTTGGATCTAGAAATAAAATTTCAGTGAATGATGGAGGGTTTTTCCAAGTGTCTGGGTAGTCATACTTTTTAAAAAGTTGTTCCAATGCATGTGAATTTTTAGGTACCTCTTCTCTAAGAACTTCACCTGCATACTCTCTTCTTCAGTAATACTATGTGGGTCTCGAGTTAGTTCTGGACCTTTTATTAGTGTGGACTGAGGGGCACTGTCATGTGGTTCTAACTGGGTTGCTATGATGGGAACAAGTAACACAAGGCATGTTCAGGTCTTGTATTTTCATCTTTGACAAATGCAGTCAAGCTCCAGTACCACCCAGGTAGGAAAAAGCTGTCCACAAGACAGTACAACACTGTCCCTTTATTTGTATCACAGAACAGAATTAAGCTCCTGGTATCAGACAGTTGCTGTCTGTTAATTTGTTTGTATTGAGGAGTAAAAATGCAGCCCAAGTTGTGAAGTGGATTAATACACTACGATTTCGTCTCTTTGGAGTCAGTTAATGCCTGTTAATTAATTTGTTCTGAGTAGCCAGACCGAGCAGTGAAGTGGATTAATGTACTAACATTTCAGCTGTTTCGACCAAATTTCACATCTAGCTTGGTGAATGAGGAGTTTTGCTGTAGCCTAGATCTAAGTGGGCATTTTGTCTTCATCACGGCCTGCCACCTCATTTGTCAGTCTGGCAGCTCCTGTTTAGGGAAGTACAAGAACGCCAGCTCTGTAGAGCACCACGTGTGCATAGTCCACTCTAGTGGAATGCATCCAGCCTTTTTTGTTGGTCAGATCTATGATGCACTCCTGCTTTGCAGTGCTATGGAATGAAGGAGGTGGTGGGGCACATGACTGCAACATTGTTCTGTGCAAGGGTGTACCAGTACTAATGGGAAGTATTGAAACTCCTGCCTGCTTTAACTGTCCTTGGTTACTGCAACAAGAAACAGACTCAGACTCTTAGTAAAAGGGATCTTCTTTTTCAGCACGAAGCAACTGACAATTTTGTTTGCAATAACCATGTCCAGGTCTCCTGTGCGTGATCTGTGGTCTGCAAAGATTGTGGTTCACCCAGGTGTGCCCAACAGTCTGCGCATGCACAATTCAGGTTGCAAGAATGTACAGGGCAGGCTTGTAGGACATGGTCAGTGCCTGCACTGTGAATTGTTTTCTGGGTTTTGTGAAATCTAAATACATGACTTTAACATACAGTGTTAGTGCTTTAGGGTATCATGAAATTGCTTTTGTGCAGCACTGTTATAATGCCATGAATCCCATAGCATTTGAGCAATGCAGAACATGAGTATAAAATGTGTTCATATTCTTCCAAATACTTACAGCCAGCTGCCCTGCAGCAAGACACAGAGCTGTTTTTCCAAGGTAGGACAACTTCTGCTATGAATATGATTTATTTTACATAGGAAATTTTTTTTTTAAATTAACAATTATCCTTATATCCCAGAAGTGAAACAGCAAACAGTTTGTTCATGGCTGCTTGTGTTATTCCACATCTGGATTTGTCAGTAGTCTGCCACCAGTCCACAGATTTTGTGGCTTTGTACAGGTTGCAGCCCCACCAAAAGGGGTCATCTTTGATTCATTTAGCATGCCCCAGAATTGAGATATGTGTTGTATGTGTTCTCTCTCCTCCTCACTCTGGAAATCAGAGTGTTTTCAACATGTGTGAAGTTTGCTGAAGGTTAAGAGAAAGCTCTTGCATCTTTGAGTTCTTACAATATAAGTGAAGAAAGGAGTCCGCTCAGTGGACTAAGTAGGAATACCAAGAGTAAGAAGTTAAGACTCTGTGTCCGTGTTGTGCAAAGAATTTTCCATGTGGCTTTAAGTCTTGAGAGGATTGTGAAAGTTTTTAATTGTTTCAGAACTCTGCTTTGTGTCTAGTACTGTTTTCAATAGCACTTTGGTATCTGAGCCAATGGAAGATGCTTTTATAAAAAGAAACGCCCCCTTGATTTCAAGGTAAATTTTTATTACAGGACACTTTGTTAAGGCTTGTATGCCTTGGTGATTGCATGAGGAAACTCTTTCCTTATATATGCTACATTTACCTAAAGTGCTGAAGGTTTTGGAACCTCTTTAACAATTTTGATATTTTTCTGGCATGCTGTAAAAGCAGTCTGGTTTTGTTTGCTTTGCAAATGGCGTAAGCACGGTAGAGATGGGCAGAAGGGCATTTTTAATGGTGATAAGTGATGTGTTATTAGTGTATCCTGGTGAAGACAGAGGCATAAGGTCAGCCGTTGTCGTCTTCCTTAAGACCGTATTCGCAATGCTGTTTGACAGATGCAGTCAGTCAGAGCACATCTGACTGTTTGTGTATAGGGGACACCTCATTATATTTAATGAGCAGTGTGGAACCAAAACAAGATTTCCTGAAAGAGGGGGTGATTCACATACGGTTCACAATGAAAATAGGAGTTGATGACAAGAAAAATCTGGAATGTTAATTTAAAAAAAGAAAATGCACTTGCTGGTCATTTCTGTGTTATTCTCAGAACAGGTAACTCCTGGGGTTAATGTGTACAAAAGGCAAGTTAAAGGCATTTAGTCCATTATCAACTTAGAAAAACTTTTCCTTGACACAAAAGAAGGCAAGTGTGAAGACAAATGAAACTTCAACTTGAATAGAAAGAGGACTTTTCCATCACAAAGGATACAGCAGAGGTTCAGGGCAATAGCAGAATGTATCATTTCACAGAGCGAAAGGTCAGACTTGTCTCCACAATAGCCCACACGCTGTCACGTGTGTATTACAAAGATACTTTAGAATAAAGCAGCATTAAGTTATGATTTATATATATGACCAAATGATTTTAACAAGATTTTTTTTTCTTAATACGTTCTTGACTCCCTGAGATAAAAGGACCCTCCATCCTATAGAAACACATACAGCGCAGCAACCTGGACGGCACAGCAGCAAAGCTGCAGTTCAGATTACCAAGTGTCTGTGAAGTTAATGTGCATGTTGGTTAGGCAGCATAAGGATCTGCCTCTCCATTTATGTAACAATTATAGTGGTGGAAAGGCCCTGTGTAATTAAATCGGGTTCCACCGGCAATTTCCATTACCCAGATGTTATATCTGACTATGCTTGATGAGGCTGGGAGCTTGTGTGCTGTGACATACCCGATTCCCCTTAGCATGCTGGATTTGTTCTAAAGTGTACAGTGTGATTTTTAGGGTGGCATCTGCAGGCATCGAGGACAGACGCCTTGTAAGCTGTTGTCTGTGTGTATGGCATTGACCTTTAAAACTGTTAACTTTATTCATTGACTTAATGATTTGTTTAAGCAGTTGTTCTTTAACTTACAAGTTAAGATTCCAGCACTTTCTGTAGGTTTTCATATTATTAACAACAAGAGAAAATATTTTTCTGTTTGTCACATGTTTTAGAAATCATTAACTATTAATACTGCTGCTAATAATAATATTCTGATGATGTAAATTATGTAAAGAAACCATTACAGCCCAATTATGAAATCTCAGCTGAGAATTATATAAAGATTATTTATTTTAT
>NW_010227273.1:0-8735 GCF_000690775.1 Eurypyga helias
TATGTATATATACATATATATATATTCTATGTATATGTACACCTTGACTTCAGGGAGAAATCTTCAAGTTTCTCTGCCTTATTTTTGTTTTGATTAAACTAAAAAACCATTAGCATTCTCCGCTACTCCTAAACATTCTTTTGTTTGAAGATGTGTTCTACAGCAGTTTTAACGGTTACATCTTTCTATTTCATAGGATGACATTGAGTTACTGAAACTGGAGAATCTCTCTGGAATTTTTTCATGGTCTACCTTGATTTGCTGTTGGTTTGTTTTGTCGCATTTTGGAAAGGAAAAACTAAAACCAACCCCAAGTTTTAACTTGAGATGACAAAAATAAGATGATGTTCACTTCATCAGGTATGGGCATCCTGAGATTAAACTTTGAATTTCCTAACCCAAATCAAAGAGGACTGTTGCCTGATTCTGTAATGGTAGGTTTGTTTTAACTGTAGTTTTCAGGCAGGCAAAAATCTCTGTGCGATCCTCGGTAAGAAAAGAAGAAAGGCACTGTTAAAGCTTTGTGGCAGCTTGTTTGGTTTTGCATATGCTTGCAGCTTGTTTTTCTAATGAGTAGATTTTGTTGTTCTTTTGGTTTTGCTTAAAGAAGCACCTCTGGAAAATCCCCTAGTTTTATGAAGCCAGTGCTCTGCTTTATGGGAGTACCCTGTAGGAGTATCCTAAATGCTCTCTGCCTTCCGGAATCAAGTGTGTTATGGAAGGTCCAAAAGAACTGGTTACATACCAACAACGCCCCCTCCTAGTCTGTATTCCCTGTCTTTGAGCAGAATTCTCTCTTTCCATTTACAAGTGATTAGCAAGTCAGCATCCACAGATGGTGCCTGTTGATACACTTACTGAACAATTTACTCTTGCACTCTAGTGAAAGTTTCTACTTTTTCTATTATCTTTTCTTAGATCTTCTTCCTGCTTTTCTTTCCTGCTATCATTTTATTTCCTTCTAATCACAAATATATATTTTCTTCTAGATAGAAGAGACGGTTGGTAGGTCAGGTATTTAAAGCAAGTGTTGTTGAGAAGGGAAATCGTAGTATAAGGGTAGTATAAGGCGGAGGGATCCACACAAAGCACAGAAATATCTTATTTTTCAAAGGAAAAGTGTTAGGTTAGCCCTGGAGCTGGACAAAGTCCTTGTAGGATGCTGACCAGGGAACTGCAGCTGTGAAACAGTGGCTGGGTGGCCGTAGTGCAGACTCTGGTCATTTCAGGGGTTACCACGTAATGGGGAGCAGTGAGCATGTTGAAGACATGAGCGCTGGTGTGAAGCCACGTTGCCTGTTTAGCACTCTTAGTCTTGTGTCAACTGTAGCACGGAAGGAATAGACCCTACTTGTGGCTTCGTTTCTCTAGAATTTATCGGGTGATCTGTCAACCTGCAGAGAAACTAAACAGTTTCTTTTTTTACATAAGCTTGTGCAGGATGAAGAATTTCTCCCTAATATGAAATGATTTAAATGAATCTAGTCATCTTTGCCTTCACTTAAAATACAGTTTCTGTAACAATGCAAAAAAAAAAGCAACTCTTGGTGACTAACGTTGATTGTACTGTGGGGTTCTCAGCAGATAATTACATTTAAATATGTGGGTTTAAGAATAAATAATTGTAGCAAATGAATTCAAACTAATAAAGTTGTTTCTAGATGGAAGTAATTTCTTGAAGGAGGTACTGTGGCAGTTGTTTCTTTGATTTCTACTGTTTGCCTGAGAAGATATTTTAAATTGTGACACTAAGTAAGTGATAGAAAATGGGTGTGACATTAAGACTGAGATTTTTTAGAATTCAGGTGGAGTCTTCAACAGACTTACTTTAAACTAGTCCAAATGATGAATCTGGCCTTTTGTCTTCCCATCAAAGCAACTTTTGAACCGGACTTTTCACTTTACAAAGGAGGTTTTGATATACCATGTGGGATTAAAAATAGCAAAGATGAACAGGTATGCATCTAACTCACTGTAATTGCTGTCTGTGACCAGGTGCCTTTTCTGGAGAAGTCGTATTTTGGACAGAGACCATAGAATAATATAAATCACCAGTCAGTATTGTGATCAGGGCCATGCAGGATAGGCTCTACATAAGACAAGGACAATGCTCACCTCGAGACAGGAAATCTGCTGTTTGCATCAGTCTTACGACAGTTCAGCTGCATCTGAAAAAGATGCAGAATGAATGCAATGAGGAACAAAAGAAAAAGGCTCTCCTTCTTGTACTAAAGTATAGCAGCAAGTGGTAGGGAACACTCTGCCTTGTTTTACCTGTTAGCAAAAATGAGCTCCTGATATATCCTTCTCCAGAAGAAGGGAGAAAAGAATTATTCAATAAATTGAGAAAACTTTCCGTGTACAGTTAATAATTTTTTTTTTTTTTTTAATTCTTGGTTATTCTTCGTTCTTCTTGTACACCTAAAGATACTCTAACCAAAATATAAGAAAATCCTAACAAAGTGCTCACGCTGTGTGGATTCAAAAAAGGAGTACAGTGTCTGTAAGGAAGACATTGACTTAACCTATGGAAATTCACACATTTTAAATTGTTCAGCCTGATGATCTTTTCACAGCGTCTCTGTTTCAAGTTTAGTCTTTAGCCATGAAGAGTTCGATGAACCAACTTAAAAACATTTATGATACTAATAAAACAGTGAAGCTGAAAAGAAAAAAAGCATGAAGAAACCAAGTGCAAGGTAGACTGACAGATCTTTTTATCGTACAGCGAGCTTTCAAATATAACACTCTGTGGCCACATCGCAAGAACAGATTAAAAAATCACCAACCATTGTTAAAAGCAAACCAAAAGCTTACAGAATTCATGCAATTATGCCCAGAGTTACGTGGAATCAAAGGCTTAGGCAATTTAGGCTAACTAACACGCAAGAGTCGCGGGTTGAATGTCGGTCAGTCATTATGTATTAGTTCCAGTGCATCTGCTTGAAGAGATGCATCCATCCAATCCATTCAGACACCCTTCTAAAAGTGAGTGAAGATTTCAAGTTTTCCCTTCTGCAAAGAGAAATTAAAATTCTTTTTTTTCTTTTCCTTTTTTTTTTCCCCCACTAAAAGCTTTTATGATTGGAAAGCTCCAAAGAGCTTTACAATCATTAACTCTCACAAGACTCAATTGTGGCAGGCAGTAATATAAAATGGGTATAAAAGATTGTGGCACACACAGGCTAAACTGTGGAATGGTTTGAACCTTGTGACACTCTGCCTGTGTCTGTGCTAGTCCCATTACAGTGCTTCTGGGAGGCTTGCCTGGAAACCTGCCTTTCCCAGGATTCAGGAATCTTATCTGTCTTTGTGGCAGGTGCTATCAGGGCTCTTTTAGAAAGAAAATGAGAATTCAGAGGGTAAATGGGACAGCCTGAGGTTCAGAGCCCTTTTACACTGCATGTGACTGCTTTGTTTTGGGTATTGCTGAGGAGTGATCTATATGTCAAGGTTCTCCCCAATAGTTATAGGAAATCTTCTCCAGTGCTGGCCTGGGAGTACTCTAAACTTCATTTCCTGCATCCAGGTACCTATTTTGGCTTTGACAGCATTCCTGGGGCGTTACCCGCACCAATGCAGGTGTATCCATACGGCTAGATTTCCAGAGGAAGTGAGATCAAAACGTGGCAGAAACATCCAAAAAATTGGAGTGAAAATATATGCTCCTGTCCAAGCAGCTAGAAGACATCAGAGACAGACAATAGAAAGTTCTGTTTTGGTGCAGTTCTCAGAAAATATGGTAATAAGAAATATAGCTAATAATTTTGCATTAATGGAATTGATATAGTTTTTTAAAACTTTGGTTGCACCAATGAGGTTTTCTGTTTTGCTGCCCTTACCAAACTTGAAGCAGTGACTAGTGTGCAAATGAGGAAGTGGAAAGTTTAATAAAAAAAAAGGAAAGCATTATGTTCTGCTTGGAATAAAGGCTCATAATATTTTGTATTCCTCACATATTTTGCTCATGTTCCTTATGGACATATAATTAACCTTACAGCTTTTTTTCTAAATACCTCTTTGAACACTGAATCTTCTCAAATGTGAGCTATGAGACTGAGATGGATATTCCCTGCATAAAAGCACAGACTTGATAGTTTTAGTATTGTGTGCTAAAATATTACAGGACAAACCAGGTTTATTATTCACTTTGGAAGGCAAATACACAGGTGTATACAGTTCTACTTTTTTTTCCCCTCCATTTTGCCAGTCTTGTGTTTTTTCTTACAAGTATTATAACTTTGATTTTTTAAATAGTTGTCCTCATGGAGCAGGCTCCTGACTGATGAGTAAATCTAGACAGCAGAAAATTTCTTGAACATACTGTAAGGAGACACTAGTTAAACTTGGAGGGGTGAAAAGGCATGGCAATTCCTGGCAAATCTTCAAGCAGGAAATCTTGCTCTTGTCTGAAGAGTGTGAAAGGTCAAAAGGAGAAGAGATTTTCACTGTGTATAAAATTGGATATTTAAAGCCTAAAGAAGTTTTAAAATTGCACTTGGCTGAGTCCAGCATAGGAAATGGCCGTTTTTTTTAAATGTGATTTGTCTGAAATTGGCAGTGCCCGAGAGTATAACTGAGCAATGAAGTCATTGTCTAAAAGCTTTTTTGAGTGATGCTCAAACTACTCTAAGATTAGTTAAAACTACCCCTGGTGAGTGTTTTAAAAGGAAAAGGTAAAAAACCCATCTGTCTATCTAGTCCTAGAAAGAGGATTCCTCAGGATTTTGGACACTAACAACTTAGCAGTCCATCCCCAAACCAAAGCTAGCAATAACCATCGGTGGAATGGTCAGAATACTGTTGTTCTCTGTTAAACTGGCCATGAAAGCTAAATAATTTCCTCTGCCTACTCTAACCTACATCCAGTTATATTAATCTATTTTCCTTTGGACCTTTCTTTCTTTTCTTGAGTTTCCAACTTCGTTTAATAATGACTCAAAAGAATTGAGTATCCACTATTTAGGAGATCGGGGCAATCGTAAATGGCTGAACAGTTCTCACCACATATTTACGAGTTTAGAGAAGTCATGTTGCCAGTGTGACTTTTGGCTTACAATTTTTGGCAGTGCAGCAGGATTCTGTTGTGACAAGTGAAGTCTGAAACCATCTTGTCACATACGTGTTTCCTAACCAAACCCCTGCTGACTTCCAAGTGCGTACATCAGGGGTGGATGAACCCCAGCTACCTCTCCCTCCGTAGCGAGGGGATGGAGGAGCAAATGCTGTGGGCAAGTCTGGGTGTGGATGAGCACAGCTTGTCCACTTCTGACTGGGCAAGACCTCTGTGTCTTGGCACACCTCTGTTCTCAGGTGCAGCAAGCGCCTTCCTTCAGCTCTGCTGCGTGTTCTCTGCTGCACCAGACCCCTCCGGCAGCAATGTTTTCTGTTTTCCATCAAACAATAGGCTGAATCTGCTGACAGAGCTGACTGCCTCTCTCTTTCTTCATGAACTACAGGATGAACTATAAATGCGAAGCTGTGCGCTGAAGCCTCCCTTGGAAATCCACAGTAGGATCTGAAAAGTGGGCAAGAACTGCCCCCTTCTCTTCAGGAGATGTTTCAGAAGGGGAAAAAAAAAAAAAAGAAAGAAAAAAGGTAGCTCTTGAAAGGAAATAAAGAAACTACTCCCCAGCATCTCCAAGGGGCAAGACTGATGACTATTGTTTTCCTACTGCTTGGCACTAGCGTGTGGCTTGCTAAATGTGCTGGGTTTAGACACGCTGCTGAGTTTTTGCATGCTAGTTGTTCTAAAATCTTATTATGAAATACCTTACGTTCTCTGTGCAACATACTGGCAACTAGTATGCCTAACACAATTTAGGGAGGGCAGGTATTCAGAAGTTACAGACCTTTACTTCTGGCTAACCAAGTCCTTGATTTGAACCTTAATCTCACTCTGTAAAGAAAAGTTAAAACCAACCTGTTAATACATGCTCGCTAATATATGCAAATAATACCTTTTTAGAGTCCTACTCGAGACAAAGCCCCCCTAGAAAACTCCCCGCTGGTTTTGGAAGGTTAAATTACAGCCCTCACCATAAGCATCTATAACTGAACCAGTGATTATGCCCCTACTAGTCATAACCATTTCGGTATGAAGGCCCATAGCCAAAATGTTGATGCTCCTCTTATTGTTGTATGACCTTTCCTGTGTTTCCAAGAAAGCTTTGCTGTGCGGAGAAGAATCTCCTGACCTAAGCTTTTAAAAAGATTGGCAGACTGTTCTGAGTGGGAGGCTGCATGAGAGCAAAGGATAAATATTTGCAATACAATGGAGATAAAGAGGAGGCTGGAAATGTTACTGCAGCATCAAGGCTTTATTTTACTTTTGAATTTGGGTAAGTGCCAAAAGGGCTAAATAAGCACACTAGAAAATGCAGAAAAGAACTTTTTAAAAGAAAGAGATGAGTTACTAGCATCAGGATTACAATTTTTATTCTGAATATGACTCTTGCCATTTTTTCTCTTCTGAACCTGAAGTAATACTAATGGAAAAAAGTATTGTGTATTTATTTCCAGACCACATATATCTGCCTTTATAATTTACATAGGTACTGCAGTGGAATATTAACTTCCATTATTTATGAATCTATTGAACTTTGCAAGGATGTGCTGACAGTTGAAGGATTATAATTTTAAAGGTAGTTCAGTTCACATCATAAATATCCTAAAAGGTCACATACTGTTACCTTACAACAACATCTGAAGGAGAAGGAGCTTAAAGTCAGAGTTGTTCCTGTCAATTCAGAAGAAGTTCCATCGAAATTATAGCAGAAAACAAAAGGTACAAATGTATCACCCTATGGGAATATGTTCATAGGTGTTTTTGTGATGTTCTGTGCTCCCATGGGTATTGTGTTACTACGTGGAGTCCTTCCTCTTGGTTCTTACACATTCCTCACTCTGGCGTTACCAAAGAACAGAACTGAGATCACAGCATTCAGCCTACCTTCATATAACGCGTGCATTGCAGTATCAAACCCCACTGTGTTCCTAACATCTTTGTTTCTGATGTCTACCTACCCTGGAAGTAGCATAAGTAAAGACTTTCAGTGTTTTCTGGCAATTAGATCAGCTTTATGCTGTGGAAGGAGAGGAATCCAGAATACAGAAGCAAGAAAACTTACTGTTTACCTGAAATGAAAAGCTTGCATAGCAATTCAGCCTAAGAAGTTTAGAGCTAGTTGTGTCACTGAAAAAACTTTCAGCAGGCCATGGATGAAATATTCACAGGCAAAAATGGAAATAGTCTGTACCAGTGCACTGACTAGCATAAGGAATAATACTTCATTTGTAGTAACTGTTCAGCTTTTTTTTTCTTGGTAATTTAATGGCAAATTGTGACTTATTTACCTGTTTGCATCAGAGAGGGGAAAAATAAAATGCTTATTAATGTGTTGAATTAAATAGATGGATAGATGACTCTGAAAAAAATGGAAATATTTCACTGCATTAAAAAAGAGTGCCTTTAAAATTTCTTGCAATCTCAGTTTTGTGTTGTGTTATCTTCCGTAATAGTACTAGCACAGATTTATAAGAACTCTTCAGTATAAGGGTGCGAAGGAGACTGACAAGTATAAACTGGTGCATTTTGGCCGGATTATCGTTTTCCTGAGAGAGTCTAAAACAACATGCTACACTCACATTCATTGTCAGCAACTAAGGATATGGCCCAGTATCCATGCAAGTCATATGCAGACTTATTTTTGTTTGCCGCTGTTGGAATGAAAGTCAGAAGCACCCTATTTTTTATTTAAGGAGTTCCTAAACGTGAGACCCTCACACTGTAATTCACACAGTTTAAGGGACCGGTCTGCTGCTGCAGGACTAAGCAATAGTTTTGTCTTTAGTAGCAGCAGTGTACAGACTGCAAGCAGTTAACAGAGCAGGAGCTAAGTAGAGAGCCTGGCTTTGAACAAACTCGCAAGATTTCTGGTTTGAAGTTAATCAAAATGTTATAAATTTACAAGAAAAAAAAAAAAAGAGCCCACCGTTGTTTTTTTTCCCCTCTCATAATTGAAAACAAGCCCAAGTAATCAGTGGGTTTTCAGAGGCGGTGGTATAAACTACTTGGGCGAAGGGAGCAGCAAAGAGAAATACAGGGCTGTCCAAGTGAAACTCCAAAGGAATTTAGGTAAATAAACTCAAAAAGTCAAGATAGAGACACCACATCAGATTACTATACTTAAATTCTTTCCTTCCTTAGGAAACAGTGTGCGATATAAACCCACAATCCTTACTGAAAATGTGTGCTTGCTGACTCCTCTTAACTATTTCAGAATCAGGATTACGCCCACTAACTTCGATGGGACTACTTGTTAGATAAAGGATGACAAATCTGGTCCCAAAGTGGTAGACTCTCTTGATGAATGTGCATCCTAATTCTCAATGACATTTAAGTGAGTGAAACATATGTACAGAGCGAATAAAATGCCAAAACGTGTTGCTTTGCCAAGTTGCCACAGTTGGAAGCTTTCAGTAAATTTCCATGTGTTTGTTGATAAATCCTCCATTTTGAATAAAACATTATTTCAGTTTTAGAGCAGATTTAGAGCGACAAGCGCTTAAGGCTAAGCAATACCTCACTGTTTTTGGAAACACCTGTGAAAGAAGGTGATTTCTTCACTTTTGTCTAGATACCTGCAAGAAATCTGAATTTTCTGGTACCTAACTTGCTGTTACAAATTTACATTTTTAAAACTTAGAGGCAAATATCATAGAATCATCATAGA
>NW_010227274.1:0-2487 GCF_000690775.1 Eurypyga helias
GATTGCCCCAACCCAGGTGCATCCCATTTCCTGTGGGATGTCCAAGATCTACCAAGCCCTGCCAGCTGCCGGTGAGAGGCAGCCCCTCGGGACACCCCATGCTGCCAAGGGGTTGGGGTGAGCGGGGTCCCAGGCTGAACAGCCTCCCCATCCTTCCCCGCCATGGCACAAGGTCCCCATACGCTAACATCATCAGCTCATTGTCATTGCCATTAACCAAATCCAGAGACCCCTTTGTTTTCTCCCCAAAATGCATTAAAAGCTTATTTCCGTACTCCTACCATTATTTTTCCTCACACTGTCCACGTTGGGATGTGGATTCCCTCACAAAATTTGACAGATTACCCTGGTTCAATGCTTACGCTCACTTCTATTCACTGGAATAAGGGCTGAGAGAGCATGTCCCTGGTGATGCCAGGAACCAGGAGGGAACCCCGTGTCCCCTTCCTTGGCACAACAACACCCCCAGGGAACCGCTGGTGCTTGGGGGGGACCCGCTGAGATTTGCTGCTCAGGGCCTGAAGCATGGCATGAAACGGGAGACCGTAAATCTCAGTCATTTTCTTCTGCAACCCTGCCCAGGCTTTGCAGCTGCTCTCTCTGCCTGTCAGTGTATCCACTGCCCACGCTGCTGCTCCTGATGGCTGCTCTGATGCAGGTCCCTTCCAACTGCACTATTCTATTCTAAATAGAAAACAGTAGAAAAAAACCACCAAAAACAGAAGCTGGCAAGAATTGCTGCATTATGCTAGTGCTTTCTTCAGTGCTGGTTGGTAGATGCTGGAGCGGGTGAGCAAGCAGCATGGGAAACACGCTGCAGCTCTCACTGAAAGGTCTCAGCACAGCCCCACAGCTGCCCGCACAGCACCAGCTGCCCCACACTCCAGCCTGGGCACGCAGGAGGAGAGGCCACATGCAGGGTTTATGGCAAATGCTCAAACCAAGGGCTCACCTCCTCCCCAGGCAGCGAACTCTTCCGAGCCTCTGCATCTCCACCTGCACATCTGCCTGCAAGCAGGGCTGACTGTGGGATACTGCCTGGATGCCGCCAGGACTGGCAGTGCTGTCGGCAGCACCGAAGCTGCAGCACTGCTTGTGTGCGAAGGACACAGTTTCCCTGGACCTACCTGACCAGGCATGAGCTTCTCCCAGTTCCCACGGAGGAAGACCCAAGCCCTGACATTTCCTGATCTGCTGTGCAGCCCCTTGGGGTCACAGTAAAACTGGTCTCCACCACCTGTAAAGCAGCCTTACGATGGCCAAGCAAAAGCCGAGCCGGAACGAGACTCACGTTACTCACAGCCCTTGCACCGGCATGACCCCAAGAATCTTAAAATCACGGAATGGTCTAGGTGGGAAGGGACCTTAAAGCCCACCCAGTGCCACCCCCTGTCATCGGCAGGGACACCTTCCACTAGACCAGGCCACCCAGCCGGGCCTTGGACACTTCCAGGGATGGGGCATCCACAGCTTCTCTGGGCAACCTGTCCCAGTGCCTCCCCACGCTCTGTGGGAAGAACTTCTTCCTGATATCTAAATCTCTCTCTTTCAATTTAAACCTGTTACTCCTTGTCTTGTCACTACAAACCCTTGTAAAAAGTCTCCCCCGGCTTCCTTGTAGCCCTCCCAGGTACTGGAAGGTGCAATAAGGTGTCCCTGGAGCCTTCTCTTCTCCAGGTTGAACAACCCCAATTCTCTCAGCCTGTTCCCAAAGGAGAGGTTCTCCAGCCCGCTGAGCATCCTTCTGGCCTGGCCCTCCTCTGAAACACCAGGGCACAACAGAGCCACAGTCCAGTGGCTAAACTCTGGCTACTGCTGCAGGCTGCAGGCATCGTGAGAGCCTGACTGATGGGCACAGATTTCAGAAATAGAGGCTGGAGAGATGAGGAGGAGGAGGGAAGAGGCAGGAGGGAAATGACTAATTCTGTGATTAATGACTCTGGTCATTAACCTTGCATGGCTGAAATGAAGATGCTGTCCTTTGCTACCTCCCAGGCACAGGTGGATGAGTTGAATCACCAGGCAATGGAAGCTCTCCTCCGACTGGAAGCAAACCCCATAACTGCTCGAATCCCACAACGTTTCCCGCCCTGTGCCATGGCAGCTGCACTCACCGCTGCCACCAGTGCCGGAACCGGAGCCGCTGTGGGAAAGGAATGAATATCAACCGGGACGGGCTCTGAGCGAGTCCCTGCAGAAGCAACTGCAGCTGCCCATCCATTCACCGATGATGTTTATGCGCATCCCCCAATCAACTGATTACATTTGCTATTCTCTACCTAAAAATAGTCCTTTTTGTCCTGGGAGTCTGCTCCAACGCAGTTTATGAAAGGGACCAGGAAAGACACGTTTTCAGGTGACGCAAGACCCGACCCACGCTCGGGTCCCCTCCGAGGGCCGGGCAGGGTCAGGGAAGGGGCACGGAGCACCCGGCGTGTGTCGACACCTCACCTCGTAAACCGAGAAAAAAACAAATAACGAAAACGT
>NW_010227275.1:0-464 GCF_000690775.1 Eurypyga helias
TGCGCCCAGGCAGGGCCAAACAAAGAACGCGGCCAGCACCGGGCCCGTTTTCACCGCCGAGCCCATCCTCCACCCGCGACCCGTTTTCTATGCTAATCCAGTTATAAAAGCAGGGCAGCTAAGCCAGCCGAGTAATGAAAAGTCAACGTTCACCCCGCTGCCTGAGGGCTTTCCGTCTTGTCTGGGCATGAGGGAAGGAGGCGCTGGCGCTTGGAGCTCACCCACAGCGGGGAGGAGCGGGTCTGCCCACCACACTCAGGCCCGGGAACTCAGAGTCACGGGAAACACTGCAAAAACCCAACTCCCACCCTTAGCATAAAACAGCTAATCCTTCATGTCAGTGCATCTCCGCTCCGCCGGGTCAGGAGAAGCGAAGACAGCAGCCACGAGCAAAGTCAGCGTCAGTCTGCGGTCTGTGTTCTGGTCAACGTCTCCCTGAACCACCCGGCCGGTTTGCTGTCGAG
>NW_010227275.1:507-1010 GCF_000690775.1 Eurypyga helias
GCCTCTTGTGCAGAGTAAGGCCTGAGAACCACACTGAGAGGCTGCAGAGAGCTCCCGAAGCACCCAGACCACCTGCGGCACCGTGAGGGCTGGAGAAGCGATGCTTCCACAGAAGATGGGATGGTTTGTGGTGTTCAAAGAAGGGACAGGAATACTTTTCCTGCAAGTTTTCTTGGCAAAGGCCACAGAATTAACCATAGCGCCCTCTAACGATTTCATGATGGGTTTGTGACCGCTTGCGTTTATTGCTGGAGCCGACCAACAGCACCGTTTCTAAAGCTGATATTTCATATCTGACGAAATAGTTT
This sequence comes from Eurypyga helias, assembly GCF_000690775.1. Classification (NCBI taxonomy): domain Eukaryota; kingdom Metazoa; phylum Chordata; class Aves; order Eurypygiformes; family Eurypygidae; genus Eurypyga; species Eurypyga helias. Next base: position 816 of record NW_010227275.1, read on the forward strand.
TCCCAAAGCAAAAATCCAAAAGCCACGTTGAGGTATTTAATTTTCACAGTTGCCTCATTCGCCCATGCAAAACCTTTTCCCAAAGGTTTACTTTATGGTAGAGCTGCAGCTGAAGAGATGGTGTTGCTGCTGGTCGTGTCAGGCCAGCGTAATTCAGATGAAAATTCCATTATCATAGAATCATAGAACCATGGA
>NW_010227276.1:0-9429 GCF_000690775.1 Eurypyga helias
TGATGTTTGTTTAGGGGTTTGGACTTGCTGATCCGTATTGGTCCCTTCCAGTTCAAGATCTTCTGTGATGCTGTCATGGAATTCTGCAAGAGAAACTGTGCATGGTAAAACACACTGTGCACAAATCAATACAAGAAGTCCATGCTGACTCAGCATTGCTGACTCAGCAGTGGTGACTCACCTGTGAATCCCAGTGGAATCAGTGGGAGCTGCTGTATCTTATAGCACCCAGAAAAATGTGTCCCAGTGTAAACAGTCTGCAGAGAGGGAAGTAGGTTTTGTGGGTTTTTTCCATTCCTCAATGTCTGTTATAGTAATCAGTATTTTTAATACTAGTAGATACTGAGTACTTACATGATTTTTTAAAATTGGTAGACTTCCTTTTGAGCATAAAGTTTTACAGGAATTTAGGTCGCTTGATACACTGGAGTTGTTGAGGATTTTCTGCAGGACTATGGTCATGTAGACTCTTTGAACCTGAGCAACCCTGGCTTTGGCCTAGAGCAAATAGGGCACTACAGGGCATAGAAGAGAATGAACAATGCAGAGAAGAGAAGAAACAATGTTTAAGTAAGAAGCGCTGAAGGTCTTGGGAATGAAGAACTGTGAACACTCTCAGGCTCACAAGACAGCTGCCCCTGACCAAGCAGAAACTGCAAGTTGCTACATGAACAAAGCTTGCTTTAGCAAATAATCTTAGCTAGGAACCAATCATAATCGATCACATATGTGCCGGGCATTTAACAAGTGTATAAAAAGGCATGTAACCCTGCAATAAATCGGCTCACATAGATCATATTGATCATGGCGTGAAGTCCGTTATTAAATCCCTCACAACATGGAGTAAATTTTCTTTTGACTGTTTTCTCAGTTAGGTGGAGCAGCGCTTGGGCTAATTGGTCCTCTGATGACATTCACATATGGTACAGATCTGTGCTTGAAGGTATGCTAGCTTGCTGACCCTGTTTCAGTGTAAGAAAAGTTCCGTGCTAATACTGGAGCAGAGCAAAGGCTTATAAGATTGCAATTACCTTTGTTATGAAGAATGTTGCTACTAATTTGTTTAATTTTTTTTTTCTGTATTGCTGCAGGCCACAGGCATCCAAAAATAAGGTAAGAAGCTGTTTAATTGAATTCTGCTTTGTCAAAGATTGCTAATAAATATATTTTCAAGATTATTAGATATAATCTTTCCAGTTTAGTGTAAGAACTCTCTGAAATTTCATGTCTCAAAAAGTCACAGTGTTCCTGTTGAATTGCAAAGTTACAGGAAATACTATCATATTTTACAGCTAGTAGCTGCAGAAAATGCATGGGAAAACAGTTGTTTGCTTCAGTTAATGGAATCAAAAAATCTAAAGGAAAGAGAAGCTTCTGCTTTTAAATCAGGTATGTGTGTGTGTATGTAAATCTAGCGTGCATCAAAAAAAAAATCTTTTAAAGCAGCTTACATAAACTACAAAATCATGTGAAACTAGAGATACAATACATAATTTGTATGTATAAAGTATAAGGTAAACAATTTGATGACAATTATTCTGAGTTGTGGAAATTCACTATAGTTAACAGTATTAGTAACTATTTTGAGACACGTTTTTCTGTAGCAGCACAGAAAATCAGGAAACTTTTGGAGAGTCCTGAAGAGAAAAACATTCGTCGTTTCTTTTATTTTTTTTCAGTAGATGCTTGTATTTCAGCTTCATTTTCCTCCTCCTGCCTTGGGGCAATTGCTGTTTTGTTGAAGTAATTTGTTAGAATCAATGGATTTTTACGAAACGTGTATGAATTAATTAATTGTCAAAAAGGAGACAGAGCAGGAAAGAACATTGGTAGACTACCAGGCTGTGCTTCCTCTCTCCTCTCTTTGAGCAAAATGCTCCTTTTTTTTCCACGTTCTAGTTCTCAAAATCGGCCTAAACTGGGTACCTGTCCTCAAAACCAGCTAGTATTTCTCACAAGATGAGGCTTGGCCTAAGTGACGTCAGAAGGTCCCTTTCCACCTAAGGGTGTATCAGCCAGGATGTTCAGGAGAATCGGGAGTTAACTACGATGGAGTCGCAGTTCTCCACGTATGTGGATCCTCATCTTCATCCTCTTTTACCAGGACCCCTATAATGCCTTTTCTGTCTTTGTTCTTGTAACTCGACACAAAACATTGAAAACACCACACAAACATGTTCTACAGCTCAGAAAGCAGATCAAAAGAACCCAATGTGGGTTGGTTTTTTTTTTTTGATGGTTGGAAATTCCCATGGAAAAAATTAGGCGTTTACAACTTTTCAATTGTTTTTATTCCAAGTGGGAGCAAAAGCTTTCTGGAGAGCAGAATTTCTGAACGTTTGAAACTTCGGAATTAAAGAGGATTTTGTGTCAGTGTTAAATTAATGCAGTACAACGTCTAGACGTACTAAACTTAATGGGAAAGTAATTAATGGTGTAAATTGATATTTTTCATGCCTTTCTCTTGATGTAACTCTTGTCAAAACATCATCAAAATCTTTGGGTTCCTGTGAAATGTTTGTAAATTAATAAAGCGGTGTCAGCCAATAGAAAGCAGTTCTACTGAGAATTTTCCTGCAGTGCTAAACACTTTTTTTCAGTACAAAGATCTGAACGTTTCAAGCCTAACCCAAGTTTAAATGCTTAAGATTTGCAGAAGATGATTAGCACATTGTTGAGGAAGCAATGACTTCTCACCCTGACAGGTCCCATCATCTGTTAGGGCAGTGTGTGGTCAATTAGCTACCACTGCCCCTTGCTGAGTCAAGGCGTTAGCGGCATGGGGCTGAATGATTTGGTTGCAGTTCGAAGGTTTTGGGTAGGGAAGGGATTGCTATGAACTAATACAGAAATTGGACGAAGATGATCCATAACTCTTAATTTGTAAACACCGCTCAGTGCTGCGCAAAAAAAACCACTTTCAAGTGAGTGATCCAGCTCAGGGCTAGAAGCAGTATGGCCATTTGGGGCTGGTTCTTGATTCTGCCTGAACCCCAGCAGAATCCTATATTATTATAGCCATACAGTTCCTAATATTTAAATTAACCTGTTAAGCATTAGTCTAAATGCATGGGCCTCCTCACTGAAAACTTAGAATGCCTGTCTTCTGCTTTTTGGGGAGGCTTTTTACTTCTTGTTTTTCATGATGCAGAGAAATGTGTAAAATTGTTCTCCTTCTCTTAGAAATGTATCTGCCAATCTGCAGGAGAACTATTTAACTCGCTTAGCTGCTGGTAGAAGTCTGACAGTAAGAGAGGAAAAGGATATTCTCAAGTGGTTTGGATTATATTTGATATAGAATCATAGAATCACTAGGTTGGAAAAGCCCTTAGAGATCTTCCAGTCCAACCGTATCTGTCCACCACTAAACCATATCTTTCAGCACCTCATCCACCCGTCTCTTAAACACATCCAGGGATGGTGACTCCCCCCCCTCCCTGGGCAGCCTGTTCCAGTGCGTGATAACCCTTTCGGTGAAGAACTTCTTCTTCACATCCAATCTAAACCTCACCTGGCACAGCTTGAGTCCATTCCCCCTCGTCCGATCACCTGTCATTAGGGAGAAGAGACCAACACTCACTTCTGCACAACCTCCTTTCAGGTAGTTGTAGGCAGTGATCAGGTCTCCTCTCAGCCTCCTCTTCTCCAGGCTAAACAAGCCCAGTTCCCTCAGTCGCTCCTCCTAAGACATATTCTCCAGACCCTTCACCAGTTTTGTGGCCCTTCTCTGGACACGCTCCAGGACCTCAATGTCTTTCTTGTAGTGAGGGGCCCAAAACTGAACACAGTACTCGAGGTGCGGCCTCACCAGTGCCGAGTGCAGGGGGAGAATCACATCCCTGGACCTGCTGGCCACGCTGTTTTTGATACAAGCCAAGATGCCGTTGGCCGCCTTGGCCACCTGGGCACGCTGCTGGCTCATGTTCAGTTTTTATCAGTTTCTGACTGAAAGCCTTAATAGCCTCAGTGTTAAGTAAGGATAATCAAATCCATGTGTTTCATGAAACCTTTTCTAATGAAATTATTAATTTCATAAAAAACCCTTAGTATAGGTTTGCCATGTGTACATACAGACCTGTTTCCAAGGTGGGGAGAAACTGGTTATACTCTGTTTACTTTTAGGTCATGTGGGATTTGGTTCTAAACAGGGAGCGGGACAAAGTTGGAGAAGTATGACTTCTCCACTGGTAGAATGCTGTAGGTCAGTACTCTCTCTGCTAGGCTGTCTTGGATTAACAGGATAAAAAAAGTGGTGGCTACAGGTTTCTGTGATGAGCAAAGCAAGTGTCAATTGTAAAGTAACTCTAGGGAAGAAAATAAAAATGTTAAATTGCTATAAGTGCTTTCATTGCCAGAAAACTTTCAGTAGGCACTTTGTTGTATCTCTGGCAGATCAAAATTACTGCCACATTGGTTGGTACGTCTTCATTTAACTTCGTAGGTGAAAGCATCTTTTCAAATTAAGTTTTCAAGTGTATATCTTTACCTTGTCTTGAGTCTGTAGTGGGCATGGTTTTGAAGTAGGTTTAAAGGAAATACGTGGAATCTAACACTGACCATTACATCTCAGTTCCTGTATGTCTGTAGTTAGATAACAATGCTGGGATCATTTATTACTTTCTTAGGAACAGAGCCCTGAGCTCAAGGGCCACCTTTCACTGTAAAGAATTTAATTTATGAATCCATTTAATCTTTGTTGCAATTGGGCTGACAGCAAAGATGCCTGTTGTAATGTGGAGGTATCCACTAGAAAAAACTGACAGATGGTAACAAAATCTTATACCAATAATCCAGGCTGTGTTTGAACTCGTAACCTATACGTGAAGGGCTCAGTGTCCCATTACAAATCCCTTGAGCTATCTACTCAGATGTGTCTAATTTTCAAAAAGTCCCTGTCTCATACTCATTTTTTCTTTCAGTGTGTTACAGAAGTTACACTTCCCATACCCCTTCTGTCTGCTGATGTCGTTCTGGGGTATTATTCCTGCATTTTGATATGATTGGATATTTTCTTTTTCAATTTCCTGGCCTTTCATTTTTATGCTACCTTGTATTTAATTTTCCTTAAAAGTTTAGACTTTAACAGAATTGTTCAATACAATGAATTAATGCAAACATTTTTTTGAAGACTAATGAGTGTGACCCTGTTTCATGTAACAAGTTCAGGAAATTGCTCAGATTTTAAGTGGGGTTTTAACAGGTGAGGAAGAAGATTGTCATACAGATCTTCAGTCATTCTTGGGAGAACATATCCAGTTAATAAGGGCATTGTTTGATCTCTCTGTTAAGCTATTCAGAAGACCTTTCTGCTTTTCACTATGACCAAAAAAATGCAAATGAGTGTTTTCTAGAAGCATTAATTTGTTGTGTGAGGTTTTGCTATTACTGTAACAGTAGTCCTACTGTAACATAGTCTTGACTTAGTTTTTCTTAAAGTATGGAATAAAAGACAACCTCTGTCATAGCTACCTTGATTTGGTATTCTAATTCTAAACACCCCCATTCTCTCTTCATAAACCTCCAAGGGGAGATTTGCTTTGAGCTTCGCATAACAGCTAATGTCTTGTAATTTTATTGACAGCTTGGGCTAACTATCTACTCCTCCATAGCAGATCATGCCAGTCATGGGTGAATTCAGAGTGTGGAATTCCCCTTGTTTCACTCTGAAATTTCAGTTAAGAAAAATCAGTTTTCATTTGTATTGTAAAAGTTACAGAAAGAAGCTGCATCCAATTGCATTTTTTGTATGTAAATGAAGTTATATATCCAAAAAGCAACATATTTTTATGCAGTCTGTTACGTAAAATATTGTAAGTGAATATTTAATGTAGCGTTAACTAAGGAGCTAGTTAGCCACTTAAAAGAATTGAATTTAAAATTTATTAAATCAGTATGATCTCAGCCTCTTTAAAGGAAATGCAGGAATCTCCCTATGTGATCAATAGGCTAGCATCAAAATACAGTTTTCTCTACTTGAGCGCATTTGCCTGAACTCCAGGCCTCCATGAGATGCACTCACATAAAATAAGCTTTAGAAGAAATGTGGCCGTTCAGAAAGGTACTTCCAACACAAGATGTATGGAAGTGTAGGAGTAACTCTTCAGGAGGGCACTAAAGCAGGTGCTTTGCCTGCAAGAATGTGTGCAAATACTTTGTGAACCCCGAGTCAGCTTTTCAGGTTACTAACAAAACTTATAGGCTGACCGGAGCATAAAATACCTGCCCTTTATGGGAGGGCATGTTAAAGCATTAGGTTACAATGTTATCAAATCACAGTATACTCTTATTGAATCATTTAAAAACACTGGGACTGTTTTTCCTGTTGTGCTTAGGTACTGAAGCTTGTCCTGGCGTTGGACCAAAGAAAGAGGATAAACAGGTGAGCACTAGTTCTCCAGGTGAAAACAAAACTGAGGTGCAGACAGAGGCAGCAAGCCTCTGGGTAGCTGCAGGAAAGGACCACATGGAGGAGCAGCACTGCAGTGGTGATTCGACACTGGAGCCACACACCCAGTCCACAGGGACGGTGGGCAGGCCTTCTTCGGGCTGTTTATCATCTGGGGATGCTGGTAAAGATAACAGTTCGCAGCTGACAGAAAGACAGCTCTCTAAGGATGCGGAACAAATAGGCACAGCTGGGGAGCCTGGAGTGAAACTCCCTCTTGAGCCAATGGTAGATGCTTTGATTTTAACAGATGCGGATTATATGCCGACTGATTTGGTTCCTACTGAGAAAGATGTGCAAGCTGATAGAAATCTGCTCAGATCAAAACATGCTGCGGGCTCCTCAGAAATTGCTAGTGGCCAGCTTGGAACTAGTGATTTAAAGCATCAGCAGAAACAGGCTGATAATGATGATGAAAAATCTTTGTGGGACAGAACTGCATCAAATGTACGCTCGGGGTGTAATAAAGCGTCTGAGCATGAGAGCGCTGCCCATTCACGAGTATGCAAGGAGACACAGAGAACAGCAGGATGGGAGGAGAAGGTAAATAATGAAGAACAAGAAGATTTATTTCTCAGATTTTTAAATGGTAACATAATAGACACTGAAGAATCATTTGCAAACTTAGCAAACCAAGAGGATTTTGACACTGTTCCAGATATTTCACCTGAACGTGCATCTTACAACTCACTGGAAGCTTTATCACTAGATGACAGGTTTTCTTCTCTCGATGAACTTGCAAGAAGGATAGAGATTGCTGAGGTAAGTACTGTGAATCCTGTAAGATCTTCCATTTTTATCTCAATTGAAGTATTTTAGATACTGCCAACTTCAAAATGTGTTAAATGTTCCCTCATATATGTTTGCCTCCTCCTTGACCAGCAGTACACTGTGTTTCTAAAAATTAGGTTGATTTTTACATATGAATGTGATCACCTATTTTATTCTGACAGAGACTGTTAGGAGATGGCCTGACAATTCCTGCTAAATCACAGTTCCACATCAGAGAGCTACATAATGCCTATGAAGTTAAATGTGTCTTGTTTCTATTCATAGAATAAAATCTGCTTTTCAGTGCCTATTCTGTATAGGTGAGAACTACATAGGTAATAAACACTGTATGTGAATGTGTGGGCTTCTAGTTTTGCCAAGTTTGGGCAGTTTTGTTTTCAAACAAAACTCAAAGAACTTCAAGCCTGAACCCACCTTTCTGAAGCACTGCTGATAGGCCACAAGTAGAAGTGCTTCATAAGCGAAATTGCTCTTCTAAAATATAAAAGATTTATTGCTTTGGGACTTTTTTTGGAGAGTGTGATGACATCTTTGCTTTATTTGTCTTCTGGTTCCGGTGCATTTGCCATTGTGGGACCTTAAAAGCTTTTTCTTTAAATGAAAAATGAGATTATTGTGAAATGATGTAATTCCAGATGCTGGAGGGGAAGATTGGTAAAAAGGTATTTTCTTAGTTCATGTCTATTTTTAATGCATTTTACAGTACAACATCCCTTGGCAGCAAAGTAGCAGTACTTCTCTATAGAGCAGCTAATGCACAGAGACCAAGAACCCACGATCACTTAAGGAAAGCAGCCAAGCAGGGAATTAAATACTGGGGATCCATGCTGTGGTTATTACATTTTTGGCAAAATCTCCAAAGCTGAAAACAGAGCATTTTGTTTTTTCTCCCCACCTAAAGAGTTTCTTGGCTCCTTTCCAACGTTGTTCATCCTGACCTGTCCCTAAAACACCTTGTCTTTCTGTGGGATGTCAGGAAGTGTGTCACATACCAGGACCGAGGGACATGAGCGCAAAGCTGTGCACAAGCTCTTGACGACACGCAGATGGGGAAACCCACAGACCTGTTCATACATGCAATCAAACTTTGGCACTAAACCCATTGGTTTGTGTTCACTTAGAGGATGGCTTTGAAAAAGCGTTTTATTGACAGTCTGTGCTAAGCCCATATACCTGTATAATGAAGAGTAATTCAATTATCATCCCACAGGATTCGATTTCTTTTGAGCCCACTGAAAGTTCAGCATTTTAAGCTACAGGAGAGAACTGTTCTGTTTCACGTAGAAAAATCCTAAGTTAATGCTACAGCAAGTACTTCTAAATTGCTATATTTGTGCCATTTGCATTTTAGAGGATGGGATAGGAAGTAGCATATTGATACTGTTAGAAAAATTATGTTTGTATTGATAGGTCCAGTTTTACAGGGAATCTAGTTTCATTTCTAGTTTGCTACTGCGATGCTAGGGCTGCCAGTATTCTGATGGCCAAATGAATCTCTGGAAAGGAAAAAGAAAGTACCATGAGATTTTCCATAGTACTTTTTCTGGCCATATAAGGCATAATGTTGGCTGGCACTGGTGGGATTCTTTTGGAATTGTTCTTAGCAAGAGGTCAGAGTTGTGTCTGAGGCAGGGGGTTTAAATCAGGGAGAGAAAAGAAGGATTAATCTCTACAGATTAAAATTTCTAATATGCAGCATCTGTTTTGCAACACCTGAAATATCTGGGTGCAGCAGGGTGAGTTAAGGACAGCACAGCAGCTTGTATTCTTTCATTATACACTTAAATTTGGTTTTCTCTTTAATCTTGCTGCCTAGCATTACCTTAGTGGTTGCTTTTTGGAAGTTGTGCACTGCGTTTCACTGTGTTCAGTGCACCGTCTCTCTGATTACAGCATGTATCAGTGCATTTTACAAGCTTGTAGCGTGAAGCAAGTTTAGGGGCATAAGTTACGAAGTCACTGGTTTTCTGCTTTCTGCAGCTCTGATAATTGCAGTGCAAACAAATGTTTATGCATTGACTTCTAACTTGATTAAGTTATGGTGGGAGTTATGCAGTCAGCTGTCTGCGACTACAGTGTCATCTGGAAAGTTGCTTTTTTTCCACTTCAAGTTTTTTGTGAAGATTGTAGGCATTTGGCATCATCTCCTACACAGATGAGTTGTGAACTCGGGTCCTGAAAGAACTGGCGGA
>NW_010227277.1:0-10861 GCF_000690775.1 Eurypyga helias
TTCTATGATTCTATGAAAATTTAAATCATGAGTGGCTTTGAAGGGAAGTGTTAATTTTATTATGTAGAGGTATGAGCATCCTATTTGCAGTATTGAATACTAATTGTTTCATCCCTGGAAGAAGGACAGGTAGTGTAGCCAGAGCTGGGAGTGTTCAGCCAGGCTTTTCCTTTTCAAAACAGTGCTTCAAGATGCACACTGTCCCTCCATCATGTTAATTGCGTTGCAGTGACTGACTCAAGTTCTTTGCTTGCAGTGAGTTGCTGCGTAACATGTAACAGCAACACGTTGTTGTTGCCTTTGCTTCCTTCCCCGTTTCATTGGGTTTTTGTATTCCGGCTTCCCACTATAAATCTGTTGCACACATCTAAAATGTCTCCCTGCAGTTGTTTAAGTGGGAACATGTGATCTGTTTTGTGATATTGAAAACTGTCAATGAGAGCATTTGAAAAAAAAAAAAAAGGAGAGACGCTCGGAGAGGAGATGTGCAAAATGTCACCGACCGGCGCTCGGAACTGCTCAGGGCTCCGGGCTGCTTGGAGGGTGCGTGGGTAAACCTGGGGAGGGCCTGACCCCGTATTACTGTTTATTTCAGGGATTGGGATGTCTAAAGACAGGGTCGGAGCTCTGTTCTGGTGGGTGATTCAGAGCCCAGTGCAAAGATGGCACCAGCGTGGTTGTGTCCCTGTTGTGCCCTCAGGGCGATGGCGTACACCGTCGGGTACACACGCAGCAGTTGTGCCCTTGGGGGCTCAGGGAGGAGATAAAAGCGTCTTTGGACTCTACTTACGTGCACGTATAATCCAATGATTGTCATAATAATCCCCTCTCCTCCAGCTGGGGTAGGGAGAAGTTTATTCTTTATGAAACAATACAAGAGATTTAGTTGTGTAAAACTTTACAGCACACAGGTGAGTGAGAGCTCTCTCCCTCCTTGATTATTTTGTGTTTGACAGCTGTTTATCACTTACGTAGTCCGTTACAGGCGATACCTAGTTTTCTGTTGCCTGTTGTTTGTAGAGGTGGTCTTTATAAACTTGTATTTAAGGGCTCTCCTAAGAATGCTAATACATAAAAAGGCAGTCTCATTTGCTTTATGGTTCTTTTCAAGATGAGCAGATTGGCTGGGCTAAGAAGAGGGATTTGGCACTTCGCTACACCCACCCAAATTCAAGGAAATTCAATTAAAAGCTTGAATCTCTAATCTGAATTACAAAGAAACGCAATAGCTGTGGAGCAAGGGTCAGATCCCACGTTGCAGCAAGGGAGCTGGTGGTTTGGGAGTTATTTGGGGTAGACAGGGATGCTGCTCGCCTACTCCGAGGCGGATCCAGAAGTCTGCGTGAGTCCGTGCTTCCTCGGGGATCTTTCCTTTCCCTCTGAGCCTCTTCCACCTTCCTCCGTGCTGTGGAGCAGGGGAGTGGGGGTTTGCGCATAATGTGAAATTCCACTTTGTCCTTTGAGAGTTCCGAAGGACAAATAATGTCTTTAAAGTTCCCGTGCAATCCTCAGGTGTTCCCTGGGCAGAAAGTTCTGGGCGCCTGTTTTTTGAGACCTTCAAAACTGCATGTTATGGAAGATGCATCAGCTTTCAAGGACTTTATTGTATGCAACTGGATGCTCCCAGCAGTCTCTCACCCTGCTTGGCCTCCCCAGACTTCCACTGGCTTTGCAGAGTCTTGGAGGGTGCTGGGGGGTTCCTTCTTCAGCTGCACTGAGCTCCTTGTGAGCACCAGGGCAAACACCTCTCCCGCAGTTGTGGTTACCTGCCTTTCCCTCGACAAGGACAGTCTGTTCTGAATTTTTCAGTCTCAGAGCAGTAATCCTGCATGTGTCTTGTTCAGATCTTTGCAAGAACTTTCCTCCATTGAGTTAGAAATTAGCATTTCAAATTCTATGGGGGAGAGGTTGCCAAAGTTTTTATATTTTAAGCTTAGAGTTTGGAACAGAATCAAAATATCTAATCCACTTTGCATTCCCTGTTTGGTCTTTCCTCCCTGCCTTATGAATTGGCATCCTTGCCCTTAAGACATCGAGCAATATTGTGCGGCCCTAGAAGGCTTCTCCCATGGAACATCAGAGTAAGATCGCACTGATTTGCAACATGCTTTGAAATAACTGTTAAATTAGCCCAAGCGACAGAGGTTGTACTGGAAAGAGTTTATGCTCATCAACCGCTTTACAGGATGACCTCTGAATTATCGGCCAGAAGAGAAAATAGACACATGACCGCTGGGAACGATTTGGGATGGATCACTGCAGCCTGTTATTCCTTAAAAGAACAACCAATTTCCATGTGTTAAACAGTGCGGTCCAAACGTTGCGCCTTGGATCCAAGCTACTTTCCCTCCTTTTCTGTTTGTCTCCTTTTGGCACTCGGTGACATTGGAGTTGCTGTGGCTCCCTGCGGGGGAGGACAGCCCGGCCGGTGCCCGGGGCAGCAGCAGCTCCGAGCCTGGGTCAAAGTGTTGGCTGAGGAGGCACATGGCAAAACACGGGGCTCTTCTGGGTTGTCTAGGGAGAAGTGGGTGACTGAAATGCTCTTTTGCTGCCTTTCAGGGGTAGTAAAGCTTCCTAAAAGAGAACTCTGTTCAGAGGGATCTGTGATAGAGGCCTTACAAGTCAAATCAATTTAATTCTTAGGGTGCTAAAGTGTGAACGTGCAAAAAGCACAGTAAGAATTTCTCACCAGTTGGCACCTTATCCTCAGTGGCTGAGTGAGTACTTGATCCATTTTGCATACTAACACCAGGCACTAATTTTAGATCACAGGGACTACGAGGAGTGCACTTTCTAGCTCTTGACTAGCTGTAATTTACTTATTGCAAACGGGAAACTGGTGCATAAACATTTCCTCGCCCAGCAAGGGAGGATTCTGCCTCCACCGGCCAGGCATCCCCTACCACGAGAGTGCACTCGGACCAAATTACTATGTAATACAAGACATAATGACCAACCTTATTTTAAAACAAATAAGCAATCGGAGTTTTGCTCTGAAAATGAAGCAGTAAATAATGTGAGTTGTGTAATATGGCTTATTATTCTAGCGTAAAAGTCCATCTCGAATTTATTGAGTGGATTTCGCTCACACCTGTTTGGTATAAATAAGCGGTAACTTGGAGCAGAAGGGGATCAGGTCTCCTGCACGTACTCTCCTGTTGTTTTGGAGGGTGAATTCGCTGCTGCATAAATCTCGTAAAAGGTTCAAAGCCCCACAGCAGAAGTATTAGCAAAGGACGCAGCCATAAGCAGGTTGTGGCGTCTGGGGTGCGTGTCAGCCTGATGTATTATCCGTCGAGTGCTTTGTTCGCATTCGGTAAATGCGATGAGCTACTGGTTCCGTGCTGAAGTAGCACTGCGGATCTTAGCGAGGGCTTATCCACCCAGCAGTGAGCAGGACGGGCCTCTGGTCACCATCCAACCGGTTTGTTTTGTTTCACGGGATGGCTGGGCACAGTTCTGTCCTCTCCCAGCTCATTCCTCTTTTGGGAGCGGACGTGGGGACAGCTAAATTCATACAGTGCACGTATAGCCCTACTCCCCACTGCATTTGCATGGGCCAGGGCTACCTTTGAAAATACATATTAAAAAAGGTAGGCTACCTTTAAACACAGGACAATACCTTCAATGTGTTTTCAACCAGAGAAAATGATTTGGAAGAAAATACCGGGCAAAGAGTCTATGTATCAGTGCTGCCAACTCACAGGGCAGCCGGCGTATCAAGCAGCAAATGGTGGCAACTAAACAAGGGCGGCGCAGAATAGCTAAAATGAGGCCTGTTATCCCCTGGCTGTCACAGCATCGCTGGACTCCAGCTGAGGACCCAGTACACAGCCGGGTTCATCGATAACTGCAATACCCGCGGGCCCTCGAGCCTGCACCGAACGGGGATCCTGGGAGGGAGCCCAGCCCTGGTGTGCCAGCCTGTCCGAGCCCATCCTTTTTATCCCAGTTAGTGGAAAAAAATTATTTTAGATCAACTCATCACTTTAAACATTTTGGTAAGTGTTAATATACTTTCAACGCAGTGGAAATAATCACCATATGGCTGTAAGTTTTGCCATCTGTCCAGAGATGCTGAAATACAATTAGCCCCTGTAGTCCATTTATCAATCTATAAGTGACAATATTCACAGTCCTGGCAACTTTGACAGAATCAGCACTTGCATAGGCCTACCTGTCTGGCCTTATTACAATCAATATAGAAATGAGATGGAAAAAAATCACGTCGTTCAAGCTGTGTCCTTCACCCTTGACAGAAAGAAAAAGAAAAAAGTCTGTAGTGGTGTAAATGAGACTGAGGAAATGTAATGCCTTATTTTTGTAGCACTAATTGGATTTTTATGTCTAGTAGACCTTAATTTCATAAGGCAAAGCCAGATTTACTTGCGGTCTTTCCATTGAGAAATACCAGTAGGACAGAGTATGTCACAGGGGAAAAAATAATTATTAAATCCTCTCCTGTTGTATTAACTTCCAAGGCACAAAAAACTAAATGTTGGAAACATGAGAAATGTGATCATTAGCATCATACAGGTAAGACTTTATTTTTCCAAGGTTTCCTGTTTGACTTCAGAGAAGTGAGAAGATGGCTTTTCAGCGGAGTGAATAATTTTTTGAAGAAAGGTCAAGGCCTTTTAATTTTAAAATCACTAGTGATCCGACACTCTAAGGGGTCTGACTATAGGCCGCTTCTGCAAATCTAGCACCCGGCGGGTGTCGTAGCCCGGCCACTCAGGACTGTTACCCCCTTAAAACTTGGGTTAGATTTGTAATGGCTAATGCAAATCCAGAAAGTAACTTTTTATTTGGTTTTAAATATTACCTGGACTCATCTTGCATATTAAGTTTATTATAAAAACATGTGCTATGTTTTGTTTAGTCTCCAAATTTTCAGCCAGCCCACACTGATTTTTGAGACTCTGACGACACGAGAATGCAAACCTGCGGGGGAAAAAAAGTGACATCATATTTATGGAACCTGCATCGCGTGAAAAATACCAATACTTGGAATTAAATCCTCCCATAGCCCACACGTCGTGTAACCTGTGCCTGGCACAACCCACAGAGTTGTCGGCATTGGTATGCGGAAATCGCAAGCGTCGAGGGAGCAGGACTGCGGGAATGGGTGGCTGTTGAGGTGCAGGAATTTCTGGGATAATTTTCTCCCATTATTACCTGCAAATATGGGCAGTTTGCAGTGTTAGGAAGTTGGTTAGTTTTGCATTTTTACTGGTATGGGGGTTTCTGTGGCAAGGGGAGTAGTGGGTGTTGTGGTTTTTTTGGTTTGTAGATACTGTGTTCTCCTGCATAACCTCTTAGTTAAGGTTTTCGGTTTTAGTAGTTTTTCTCTCGGAAGCTCGAGACATCACCGGAGGATCTTCACCGTTGCGCAGGGGTTGCTGACAGCTTTTTATGCCGACGAATAAATGTACAGATCTGAGCTCTGTACAGTAAATCTGCTGGCGACAGATGGTGGTACGCTTTTAAAGATTGAAGTCAATACCATTAGCTTCTAAATGTTTGAAATTTCCTTTGTATTTTTAACTTGAAGCAGAAGAAATGTGTCATTCCGTGATCATATTGGCTGCTAGTAAATACATTAATTTTAAGAGCTGTGTCCCCCTGTTCCTTGGAGAGGTGCTGCCTGCGTGCTAGCAGTGACTGAAATACTCTGGTTGTCGGTTCTATTAGTCTATTGAAATCACCAGAAAATGGAAATCTGCTTTTTCTCCCAGGTAGTCTAATTTAAACTGCGGTGAGCAGGGAGTGATGCTGGCTTCAGTTGCGCTCGCTGGTGCCCAGCACCTTGCCCTTTCCCGGCTGCAGCTGTGGGGTTGAGGCTGGGGATGCGCTTGCGGTGGAACCTCTTTGCTGTTTTTAATACCCTGTCTTTGGTGCTCTTCACTACATCTGGCGATTTTTATCTTCTAGATGGTTTGCTCTTGGAGGCTCTTGGCAGCAAATCTCCTTAAACATGGCAGTGCTGTTGCCAGCCCTGTGCTGTTGCCAGCCCCGTGCTGTCTCGGCACAGGCAGGTTGATACATGTACCAAAACCCCAGTGTTGGTGTTGTCTCGCATCTTTCTAATCTCTTACAGAGTAAATTGCTTATTCTTTAATTGCTTTTAATTTTTACACGCTGAAGCTTCATTACAGGCATGCATCCTTGTATTATACCATCTGTGGGTACCCTTTTTCTTGCCGTCTACTGAAGCGCTCAGACCTGGGTGTTCCATGAGCAGCGCTGCTCTGGCAGCAGCTCCGGTCACGGCACGTACCGGCACGGGGCACATGCCGTGCCCTGCGTGTGCTCCCTGCACCCGAGGGTGGCTGCCGGGACAAGTGAAGCCCTATCCTTTGCTTCTGATGTTACGGGTGGTTGAGTTCCTTACTTGATCCTTTAGGCAGCATACCAAAAAGAGCTATACAACTTGTTCCTTAAACTGAACTGATTGGCTTTTTTCACCCCCCCCAGTGTAAGTGGAAGAAAAGCCTCAGGGGAGAGCGTTTGAACAGTGCACGGGAAAGCGTATCGATAATTACATGCATGGATTACTGCACAGAAGTGCTCCCCTCCAAGGATCCGCTTAGTTCTGTGGCGTTTGAAATAATGGAGTGTTTAATCACGTTGTTTTGCAATACCGAGGCTTTGATTATGCTCCTGATTCAAATCAACTTCTAAGATTTCTTTGTGCGAAGATAACCTCATCGGCCATGCGAATTCTTATAGCATGGGAGGAGGAAAAGTCCTGTACGTGAAGATGCTGCCTTAACGGTCTCGGTGGGTTTCACATGCACAAACACACACGTGGTCCTTCACATCAATCTTCTGTTTGTAGGGACAATGTATTTGGATCATAGATCCTCTAACGTTTACTCTCTTCATTTTTTTTAAGTAAACACCCATTAGCGCACAACCTCAAAGCATCCCCAGCCTTCTGCCACACAGAAGACATAGTGCAAAGGACTAATAATAATAATGATAATAAAGACTCCAGCAGCATGCTAAAGGGTTTTCCTGCTGGTTTACAAGTGCAAAATAAATTACTTCTCTGAAACTGCATCTACGGTATTTCCTCACTGGTCCCTCTCACCAGCGCTCACTCTGGATGCCCGTAGCGTCTGATGTGGGGTGAGGAGGGCGAGGGGTGGCTGGGGCTGCTGGCAGCTCATCTCCCCTAACAAGGCTGGGGGCTGCTGGGCAGCGCTTGCGGGGCGGTGAGGGCTCTGGGGAATGCTCCCGCTTGTTTTTGGCTGGTGCTCGAGGACCTTGGCATGGTTTAGGTCTGGCTCCATATTTCTGCTTTGTGAAGGATAAATACCCCCTGGTGCATGAGAAAATGGCACAGAGCTGTGATTTAGGCTTGGTTGGGCTGCTCTGACAGCGGGAGAGGATGATGTGTGCCCCGTGGGGGTGGGCTGAGTGTTTCCCACCCATGGGCTACCCCTGGGCCGGCTCAGCCCTGCATGCCCCACCGTGATGGGCTCCTGTGGGTTCCCTCCTGCTCCAGGCTCCCTGCGCTGCGGCAGAAGGTCTGGCCCAGGGCATTCCAGAGCAGCCCCCAACATGGGAAAACAAGTCTGGGGCGCAGTGATGCCTCGTCCTTCCCAAGGCCAGCTGCATGGGATAGGTTTTGGTGCAGGCGAGGGGGTCTTTGAGAAGCAGGCTGTTCCCTGGGGCTGTGCCTGGCTGGGGGCTGCTGGGGGCTCCTGGCACTGGGAAGACGTGGAGGGAGGCTGCTCTCCCTCATCCGCAGACCGGTGCTCCCTGCTCCAAGATTTACGCTTCCAATTTACAGTGGCAACCTCTGGCTGAAATATTACAATGCAAACGCTGTGCCACGGAGGGGGCTGTGCAGAAAGCATTAACTCCACTGGAGCTGGGGCGAACCCTGAGGATGTGGTTTTTAAGGGATGCAAAACCATAGGAAGGCTTTGGGGGTCTGTTTGTGTGCTGAAGCAGCCTCCTTTGTCAGGGAGAACAGGAGACGTGCCTGGGATAAACAGAGTACAAGTGTGTTTTTTCAGTGTAATAGGGTTTGAATTTATCCCTGTGCAAAGGGGAGACCATGTAAACATTACCGAGGGTGCAAATTTATGGATCTTCTTTCAACGTCTTCTCAGGAAAGGTCTCTGAAATAATGACAGCAACACCACCAGTTTCACACACGCATGCCTCAACTTGGTTTTTGCTAATAAATAACCTTACCTGTGGGGGATTAGTTCAGGGTCCTCTCAGTTCCTGCCACTTGTGTGTGAGTGTTTATTCGCAGTGTCTTGAAAGGTTAATAGCTGTCTGGAGATAGCCCAAAAATAAAGTGTGAGTTTTTTCACTGCCCAGGGTAAGCCTTTTAATTTATCTATTGACTTAATAAAGGCATAATGGTATTGTGAGACCTCACAGATGTTACAATGATTTCCATACCGAGAGCTTCTGTCCTCAAGATTTATTCTTTTGGACTTACTCAGCTGCAAATCAAAAATGAGTTTAATTAATGTCTGTGCTCTTAACAGACAATTTCTCTTTAGCTAGCTAGGGGTTTTTTCTTAATTTTTTCTGTCTAAGTAACTATTATGTTTCATACAAATGCAAGAAGCACTTTTGCTAATTACATTGTCTGTTCAAATAATAACGCCTGTAAAAGAAGGGAGCTAAAAAGATGGATCTGTTCGCATGAATTCTGTATATTTCCACAGGTGAGTTGATATCAAATCTAGTATAAATTGGGCACCCTTGAATCATGGCTGTGGTTATTTGAGTGAGTTGTATGACCTTGCCCTCGATCTGTGCTGCTGCCAGGTTCAGCACTCCTTTTCAACCTCATAGCGAGGAGATCCGTCTGCCCACAAAATGGGAATTTCAGCAGCTGAAGGACTAGAAAGAAGGACTATGAGTAGTTTATATTTTAAAAATAGCTGTTTCTCTTTCTCTTTTTCTCTCTTTCTTTTTAGGGATGGTGTCCTACTAGTCTGGGGTTTTTGGAAGTTGTTCCCTGTGCCCTCTATGTACCAGCAGTTCCAGCCTGCAGCAGGGAGCACTGCCTGGGAGCACAGGGCTTGGCTAGCAGAGTACCAAAAAATGCAGTTGAAGGGGCGCCTGTATATGAATTTTTTTCACAGAGATTAAAAAGAAGAGCAAAAACCAGGTGCAGTTGTTCCCTGCTAGCCCTGCCTTTTGCTCTGGACCAGTTCTCCCATCCCACCCAGATACGAAGCCCGCCCTCTTCTGCGCTCACCCTTGCAGCCCTGTATTGCTAAGGTTTGCTTCTCCCTCCTTCCAAGTAATTTTTGCTGTGGAGATGCTTGCGTGAGGAGGACTGGTTGCCTTGCAGGACAAACGGGAGCTGCCCAGGTCTGTGGAGCCAAGGAGCTCTGGGCAGATGCATCCAGCCACCAGCGCTTAGCTGTGGGCGGGCGGTTTGCGAGGCTGGCATCCTGTCCCACCTTCCTCCACATCGGGTCGGAGCGGTTGTTAAAACCACCCATAGCTTCTCTCTGGTCTGTAAAGAGTGTTAATTTTTACAGTAGTCTCCTTTGTTGAGGATTTACCCTTTTAAATTCATGTTGTCAAAAACTTCCCTGGGCGGAAGATCTGGTCTAAAACTGCCCTGCAATGACAGCGATAGCAAAGCTACAGAGAGGAAACGAGGTGGTTGAATTTATTTCCAGGCTTGCTACTGGCTCTGTTACCCTGGGATGCCATCTCACTCCTGATGGCTGTTTCCTCAGGTGTAAAATGGAGCCGTTACCCACCTGCTTGCTTCACACTCTGAGTTCTGCACCCCCCAAGCTGAAACAGGCTCTCCCCTTCTGCTGGCGGTGCTGGCACCAGAATGCGCCTGTCGCAGCTGATGTGATCTGAATGGCCTGGATTAATTAGTGTATTCCAATTTCAGAAGGGATCAGGCTTTCATAATGCCGGTTTGCTGCTACCACCTCTGTAAAATGTGCAGGGTGAGCGTTCACCTCTCCCCAGCTCTGTGTTGCCCACGCTGGCTGGCCCCAGCCTGCCATCCCAGTCCCTGACCCCAGCTGTGAACTGGACGGTGGTGGACGTTGAGGTTACAGAATCTCAGGGAATTGGGCTGGGACAGCTGAATTTGCTTTGTTTGTGGTGGAGCATAAGGGAGATGCACTTGGCTGGAGTGAGGCGAGGAGAGGTCTGTGACTTCATCCTGGGTCACCACTAAGAAGCTAATTCATGTGGTTTTCTGCTTCCTGAAAAGGTTTGATCCAAGATGTCATGAGCCTTGAATATGTAGATGTAACAGGCTGGACTTTCTTTTGCTTTGAGCAAAGATTAATTTGGTGTGTAAACCGCAGTTGGTGTGCTAATTTCCATGTGCAACACCATGAGCTGTAATGTCTCCCCACAGCAGTTGTGTCCTTCATCAGAGGCCTGCCTTTGGATTTTGGTGCTTTGGGAAAGAGGGATTGGTTGTTTTTTTTGAAGTTTGAGATATGCATGCATGAACCAGTGAGTAGTGTTACGGGTAGATGAAAGGGTGTTTTCACAGGTAATTTTTAGGCATCATTACTTGCCTGGACTTTCATCAGGATGAGCACTTCAAACAGGAGAAAAATCTCCATCTGTGAACTCAGGGCCCATCATGCAACAGTAAAATCCAGAAAGACAAGGCAGCAGCAGCCTGGCAGGGCAGCTGCACACCGCAGGGCATGGGGACCCCTCCATGCTGGCACTGCTGCTGGCTGAAAGGGGACATTTGGTGACTTCTGGGGTCTTGGAGGAGTGACAGGAGAGCTTGCTGCTTTCAAGGGACAGGATATATTTATTCAGTTTTCTTTTGGACCGAAGACATGAGTTTGGCTCGCAAATCATAGAATCACAGCAGGGTTTG
>NW_010227278.1:0-7140 GCF_000690775.1 Eurypyga helias
AAACCATTCTATGATTCTATGTGATCTTCTCCTCTAGCAACACTGTAAATGCTCCTAGACAAATCCTGATGTCTTGTAAAAATAAAACTATGGCTGTGCCTGATGTCTTCTTGTGTGGTTCCCAAACCAGATCACACTTGCTTCCAAAGACAAGCTGGGTGCTAAGGACACTCCTCACTCAAACAATGGCATTGCACCTACAGTAAGGTTTAATGCAATGCTCCGCACACGAGCTTCAGTCCTGGCTTAGAGGTAAATCCCAGCTCTCCTCCTAGGGTACACAGCAACAGGCAGAGGCAGGTACCAGCTGTGGGGCTGGTGCCTCCTAAGGAAAGCATTACCCCACCAATCACACACTGTGTTTGGACAGCAGTGAGACAGTTGCCTGTCAGCATGGGTTCCTTGGCAATAGCATTGCCACACTGCACTGTCAAGGAAAAAGAGTGATTTGGATAAAAATATTCTAACAGCAAACAGATGACAGAGCCTCACAGCGGCCACAATAAGGCAGAATCACTTTGGCTTGGTGTGGGATTGCAACCTGTCCCTAGTGGGACCAAGCAGGGCATCCCATGTACCAGGTGGTTTTATTGCTTACAGCAGAAACTAGAGCTAAGCCTGGTTATCTGAATGGCAGAAGCGTCAATTTTGTTCCCTCTTCTGGATCCTCAGGTGTCACAAGCACCTGCTGATCTGTATCTCTCTGAGATGCATGGTGTAACCTGCCTGAGAGAAGAAAAGTCAGTGACCTCCTCAAAGGCATAGATCAAAACCAATTCCTGAGTCCCTTAGCAGCTCCAGAAGTCCTCTTTTGACATGTCCTACTTTAGCCATGTAGTCCCTGCACCACTGAGTATCAGCTGCTTGGTGCTAAGGTTAGAATGAAAAATAAGAAGTCCCTGCTCCCACATCTTCATGTGCTCCATCCCTGATGCAGTAGGTCCCAGTGAGGAGCCAAGAGGTGCTCTCTATCCTAGTCCTGATGCTAAGTCAGTAGGAGAAGTGAAGCCACACAAAGCTTGGGGCACTTATCAGAGAGATGTGGCAGTTGAAACATTGAATCCAGCCTGATTACAAATTATTTAGGATCAGTTTACAAGTCCCATATCTTTATCTGTAACCAAACTTGCCAAGCAGTAGTTTTGTGTCACAGTGAGGTTCCAGCACAGCTCACATCAGCCTTTGCAAACCAGCAAGAGGAGCCAAGGAACACAACGGCTTCCCATCTACAGCCATAGACATTGCTACTAATAAGTTATTTGCTGCAGTAACTCCTTTCCGTCTTACTTTGTAATATCACTCTCTTTCCAGAATACACTGAACCAGGTAAGACACTTCCCTCTGTGAGCAGAGCTTGCTTTCTGACCCATCATGCATGTTCTCCAATGTACACTTAAAACTGAGCTTTACCATGGCACATCCCTGCAACTGAGGAGGGGGAGCAAGGTTAGAGACTAGGGTGTAGGTGGAGTTTTTGCTGTGGCGTTCCCAATCCTGCTGCTGGTGTTCACCATCTTCTCTGCTTCTAGAGACCCAGAGTGTGTGCAGTCAAGAATCAGTCTTGTAGGGAAAGGTAAATTCTACTGAAAATTCAGAACAAGGCATGGGACAAAAATAATTCAGTGCACAGCTCCTCTACACAACGCTAATGCCATATGATTGCAGATTCATCTCTGTGTAGATGACAACAAGGGAATGCCGGTAAGGAATTACAGCATTCCTAGATATATTGGACACATCAGACATGAGGTCAAGTCTTATCAGGATTTCTTCAAAGGAGGAAGGTCTAAAAGAGAAATTGTTAAACCTTGAAATAAAGTCTGGTTTTTGTAATTTCTCAACAGGATTGTCAAAGACTAGAAGGAGCCTCTAGTACTGTTCAAACACCAGCAGTGCTTCTTTTCAGATGTGATTTAAGGTAGTGTTGGAGGCCTGTTACATCTGGATGTATAATTCTTAGATGAATAAAATGGTTCGAGTGGAGTAAATGTATTACAGACCATCTTATTATCTGCTAGATTTGACCTCAAAAACCTCATGGAAGATGTTTTAGTCCAGGCAAGACTATTGAAAACACCAAGTGGACATTACAGTTCTGGACCAAGAAAAGTTTATTTTGTTCCATGCAGTTAAAGATCTCTTCTAGTATATAAACCTCTTTGAGAGGGGCTTGTATACTGATCTCAAGTAACATTTGCTATGCACAAGGAACTGACGGTCTTTACTAGACTTTTACAGCAAATCCATTGCAACACCAAATATCCAAATATTAGCAATTTCAAACAGTATTTTCCATCCTAAATTTCCTAGTTCATTTCTTAATTACATGGCTTTCCCAATAAGATAGCAGAAATTAAACCATGAGCGCAATATACCATCATGAACAAACGAACAAAGCATCACTGAGTGAACAGATCCAGTTTTCTGCTAAGGAAACTGGAAAATTTCTTGCAATAAAATCATGAAATATCACTTTGCTTCTTTGGAGAAAAAGAAATTGCCTGGTTTTGCACAAGTGTATTTAAGAGTGATCCAGATTCCTCCACTAGCATATGAGACAGTCGCCTGCTCAGAATACAGGAGTTTTGTAGACACTCTACAGCTGAGGCAGTAGAAATCCCCTAAAAAAACTCCTGCTTTCTGCTGGCCTGCACAGTAGATACTGATAAGTAGATACTTATCCCTGGGTAAGAGGGGTGGAATTAGTAATTCAGGCATTTTGATTAAAGCAGAGGGGGGGATGGAGCCCTCTGCATGCAAGTGCACGCAACTTTGACAATAAAGCCACCTCCCTTCGTATGAGAGACTGTTGTGCATCTCAGGACAAGCCATGTTCTTCTGCGGAATTCAACAAAAGGACATGACAAATGATCCAATTTTGAGAGAAAAGTTGATCCTAGGTCTGACTCTGAAGCTGCTGGCAGGCAACTTCAGAATATGCCTAAAGAAGCAAAAGTCCTTCATTCGGATGCAGGCTGCTATGATCCTGGGGGAAACACAGCTTTGCGAACAGGCACCAGCACCTGTGTATGAAAAAGTGCATGAAAAGTGTCATATACCTGCTGGCCCTGGAATGCCAGCTTTGGTGAAATGACTCTTCCAACTAAAGGACATTTCCAAGAGAACTGCTCTCATGTCCTTCCTTGCTGATAGCTGTGGGAAAAGCTGCAGACCCAGCCACATCCCACATGTGTTAAGCGCTGGCAGACCAGTGGGATGAGGTATCTGTGGCTGTAGCAAAGAATGATAGAGGCTTTCTTGGCTTCCTCCATAAGAGCTAAATCTTTAGAAGAGAGGCCTTGGGCTTTACAGGAAATGACAGAATCAGGCCAGTGTGTTTCTGGACCCCCTTCTTGCTTATTTAGAATAGGCCTGGTGCACTGGACTGTGAGAGCTGGTGTGACCTGCACAGCACTGCCATGGCATTGAGTAGGGGTGAGAAAGCCAAAGGTGGACAAAGGTCTCAGATCTTAGACCTGGGGCTGACGATGTCCTCCTGTCCACCTTCTCCTGACCTCTGCCATCAGTGGAAGTGCCATGTGTGAGGGATGTCTTGTACTCAGACATACCTCCGTGCTTAAATATACCGCACTCAAAAAGCAATCTGCTCCTTTCCTTTCCTCCTCCTGGCTGCCTCTGCTGAGTCATCATGGCTGGGTTTAATTTGCAACACCAGCAGCCAGGCAAAGAGCCAGGAAACAGGTCTGTCCTGGGAAAACAGTGTGAGAAATAGGTAACAACTCACCTCCTTGTTTTTAACGATGAACTAAATTAAATTTGGAGTCACAAAAGGGCAGATATGGCCCTTTGCAAAACATGGGCTCCTCAGGCAGGAACCAGTACTCAGTAAACAGGACTGTCCATGCATGGCATGGGGAAGAGCTGACACACGTCTCTGATGCATCACAAAAAGTACCTCCATGCCACCCAAGACTGGGGGCAAAGTGGGGTGTCCTCCTCCTGCACCATCTCCACCAGTCTTTGCACAGAGGAGCAATGTCATGGGAGCAGGGGAAAGCTCAGCTATAGTCTGCCACAGCTCATCTGCATGTCCCTGTGGATTCAGAGGAGCCAGTCCAGGGCTCAGAGTAGGGATACACAGATGCAGCTCTAAAAGCACCAGCTGGTAGCTTGCTGACTCAGGGTTTCATCTCTCCTTTGGGTCAGCAGCTCTGTTGATTCTTAGGTCTCTGGATCATGAGTCAAGAAGAGCAATGCAGAGGGGCTGTGCACCACTCCCCAGAGCCAGGCAGTCAGGCTGAGGCCTCTTGAGGATGCCACTGTGGAGTATGCATAGGGAGTAGTCCCACTTTGCTGAAACCAAGCCCCTAGTGCAGCAGGGATTCCCAGGAGCTTCCACTTAGCCTGCATGAGTGGGGAATAGGGAAAGCAGCTCTTTGCCAAATCCAAGTGATATTCCAGGGACAAAGACTGAGCCTATACTAAAAGCTTGGCAAGTGACTGCTTTTGCAAGCATCTGATCCCAGACCAATTCCCAGTTAGTTTTTGCCCTGAAGGAAAGAGGGGGGATCTGCACCTCAAGTCTTAGCTGTTGATTAGAAAGCACAGTTGGTTACTCTGTGGCCCATCTCTCCACAGTGCTGGAATGCTGAGGGTCTCTTCTGGGGCATGTCGTTCTTTATGGCACATTACAACACTCATGATTTTCAGATGCTGGTTACAGTCTGCCGTTAGGTTGCTTCATAATTGCTACACCAAAGTATGGACCAAGTCCTGCTTTTCCTGTTTCAACTGTGCATACAAAAGACACTTGATTGCAGGGCACTGTAGTGAGTTGAGAAAAGTTTTGACAAGTCGGCCAAGTTGTTTTGTCAGTTGTATGTGTGCAGCCCAGAAGCACTGGGGCCTTTCAGTGTTCAGGGGTCTGTGCTGCATCCTGCACCTTCTAGACGGAAGGTTACCTCTTTTCCAGATTTGCCAGAAATATCCCTGAGATCACATTTCCAGAGAATTCTGCGAGTTCAGCCTGCTACAAAAGTCTATGACCTGCTCATGACCACTGAAATACCAAGGGAGTGAAGAGACCTCCGTCCAACAGTTGCCTGATCTTCTCCCACTCTGCTGTCTCTGAGCCCACGTTCACTACTTAAGCTGTGTTTGGTGTGCACAGCCACACTGAAATCTGGCTCTCCGTGCATGGCTGGGGAGCTGTGTAGTCTGCCCCATCCTCTCCCTATCCCTCTGCAGACCTCTTCCTTTCTCCAACAGCACCAAGACAAACATCAGAAGGGGTCGGAGGGGTTTATTTTATTCTTTCATTCTTGGCCAAACCTCTGTGTACTGTTTTGCTAGGCACACTGGACTTCTGTGCCAGGATACTAAGAGCCACAATCACAAGCCACCACATCACTACAGATAGGAAAATCTGGGTAATGCTGCGGTGCTGTGAGCAGTGCCAAGAGCAAACTTGTTTGCAAAGGGGGCACAGCTAGGTCAGGGAAGGAGCAGTAGTTTTAATAATTAAAACTAGTCCTAGCTTTCTCGGAGTTTCTGGTGAGGTTCAAAAGAGGATCCTGGTGTCCCTTGAGGAAGAGGAGCTTATCACTGCTGCACAGATGCACTGGCCTGCTGGGGCAAGACTGGGTGAGGTAGGAAGAGTGTTGCTTCACATCCTTACACAATTAAACTAGGGAAAATCCTAAGAAAGGCATCTAATGGAGATGAGATTTGAAGGTGCCTATTTCTCTCCTTCGATGGGGAAGGAAAGCTAGCTAAGGCTTGGAGGCTATGTTTTAGACATCTTGGAGCGGACAAATCCTACCTCAAGTGTGTGCATGCAGTGAACACTGCACTGTTCAGCAGCTTGAAAAGATATGGCTAAAACTGCTGCTGATTTCTGCCCATACACCACAAAGATCTTGCCCTTAGGACAAGCACAACTGTTTCATGCATTAAAGGCATGACTGCCACAAATGACTAATTTCTCCTGCAAAGCCTTGCAACAATCCAGGGCCGTGAACAGCATCGACTGCACAGCAGAAGTGTTTAGGGCTGAATTAGACACTCCCTGGCATTTGGTAACTCCAACGAGTTATTAAAAGCTGTCGGTGCTGTAGCATGCCCTGTAGCAGCAGATGGTCAGCAGGATCTGCTCTATTCACTCCTGTTTGAAGGTTCTCTGGATGAATTCAAGGCAGCAAAAGAAAAGCTGCAAGAGTCCCTGCCCCCTTGCAAGAGAAGGCTTGCACAGCAGGCTGGTTTATAAATAGCCAGTTTCAGGAAAAGGCACTTTCCGTTCTGGTGTCAGTATGCTGTAAAGAATAAACAGCTTTCAGAGCTGAAAAAAAACCCTCCTTATCTTCTTAGTATGCAAAACCCTGCAGCTGCTTCCCTGTGTTCAGCAAGCTCAGGCATTCAGGGCACTGCAGGCAGCAGGAGTGCCCTCGGCCTGGCAGGGAGGCAGGCAGGGACCGTGGTTCAGGTCCTGCTCAGAAGCATTTGCTGCAGTTTTCATACGGCCACCAGGCAGAAGGCAGACTCATTAACACAGGGTCTTCAATCAATTCCCCTACTGCTGCACTGCTGACCTGGTTTATACAAGATCTCAGAAGAACAACAAGGGGCTTGAGCATGCCAGTATAGTGCCCGCAGTGTAAGGGCATTAAAGCACTTTACCACACTTTCACAGATCACCCAAGCTGGCCCACAGGCTGAAATACACAGTATGGTAGGTGAATTCTCTGTGGTGGTGTAAGAGTGGCAACAACAGAACTAGGAGCAAGGGGAGAGAGCCTGCAGCTTCTGCTCTGAGCGCAGGGCAGCTCAGCCCAGCAGCACAACATAGGAACATCTTTAAGGACTCAGTTTAAGTCAAAGTAGCTCTCAGACCTCTCTAGTAAAGACAGAGTTTCTGGGATCCTGGAACTTTATGAAAAGCACACCCCAACCTTCCATCTTATCTTCATCTCTGGGAAAACAGAACTGTTTTGATGTCCAGTGAAAAGTGGTTGGAAGTAGGACAGGAGGGTTTTTCCATCTGCAAGGTGGAGAGGAAGGAAAGCCCTACAGATAGCTGGTTCCTTTTCCATGTCAGGGCCTTGAACTCTGCTCTTTGTAGTAGATAGTGGTTTATCTGTGGAGTTAAGTCTGTGGTAGTTTAACCCCAACCAGCAACTAAGC
>NW_010227279.1:0-3367 GCF_000690775.1 Eurypyga helias
TCCTCAGGGCTGTTCTGAAGCCATTAATAGGGGTCAGTAGATCAGTAGAGGTGATAAAGGATGACAGCTTTGTAAGGCAAATATCCGATCTAGATTCTATTGAAGATGCTGTAATTTTACTTACTGACTTCAGCATGGTAGATGCATTGGGCCAACCGTCTTCAGTATTGATATTGGTTTCCATTTTCCTTGTTGTGTTACAGTGTAAAGACTCATGTCAACCAATTTAGGGAGCTGGAAAATCACAAGTATGCTACAGGTACCTCATGTCACCTGCAGTTAAAACAGAATAGAGAATCAGGTAGCAGAGAACATAAATTCAGCTTCTTTGATATTGACATTTGTGTGTCTGACTTCAGAAATGCAATTTGCAGCCTCTGATTTCTTTGGAAGTGACTGGAAGTAATTCCAGTTTCATTGGGAGTGAATGGTAAAACCCGTCTTGTTTTACTGTGGCTTAGTCATTGATTCATATGCTTCAGAATAGCTATGAAAAATGCCTACTGAGTGACAGATGAGGAACTTCTTAGATCCTTAAGTTAAAAAAATAGAGAAGTCTGCATAGCAGAACTTCTACTGATGCATCGTAGTCGAGGTGCCTTGTACGAGCTTCTCTTAAACAGGGACGTTCATGTGTAAGGCTTCTGTCTGCTGTTTTGCTGTAATTGTGCGTACGTTGTTCTGCACTACTTCACGTATTTGCTTTGGTTTCTGTGGGGGTTTTAGGTCGGTATATCGGTAGTCAGTATATACTGACGTCAGTGGAACGGCCCATAACCGATACCACACTAACCAAAAGCAGAAATGGGCATTTTCTCTGCAGTGAAAGTGAAGACAGCAAAGTAAAATTGCATCCAAAGCAATGTAACTCCTTCAAATTCGACAGCTATTTCCATACGTTCTTTGTCTGTCTTCCTCTGAGGTGGCAAAACACTGGAACGTATAGATGCACAGAACAACCTAAAGGTATGTACCACACACAGGGGTGTGAAAATGGACTCGTTCCTTACCAGAAGCAATGTGTTGAAATGTCAAGGTTGGCTGGTGTTTTTAAGTCCTCTTTATTCTGTGCATCTTCTGAGACAGGCAAGTTTTCCGTATTCAAATACAGCCAAAATCTGTGGTAGCTATGATTTCAGTTTCATAGGGTTTTTACTTCGGATAATCCTTTCAGACCTCACCTCTATGGTAGAGTTGATAAGATGGGTTGTATGGATTTTTTGGGTTGTTTTTAAAGTGAACCCTTTGTTTCTGTCCCCCAGCCTTTCTTAAAAATGATTTTTCAGCCCTTGGTTAAAAAAACGGTTCTCCCTTTTTTGGGAGGAAGGCATTTGGAGATCTGTATAACTGGGACTGGAGACTGCTTATCTAACCCATCGGACCATGCTGTGCCACCCGCACTGTTCTTCCTGCGCAGACCCGTCCATCAAAGTGCCCCTTCAGTTGCTTTTGCCATAGCTCTGCCCAAGGCCGTAGGTGTCGCTGAGGTTTTCGTGCCTGCGAGAGGGAGGTTTTACTCCACGTCCATTGAGCTCGAGTGTGCCAAGCTTCAGTATTGCACCGTCTGCTGATGACAGGAAGTGATCAAAGTAGAATGGATGTGAAAGGTGGGTTTAGGAGAAATGGCTGAGCTGCAGTTTTGGTTTGTTTTTCTAGTGCAAATAATAGGAGGAGCTGTAAAATTCAACAGAGTTCAAATTGCATTGTTCTCTGTAATGTGTGACCTTTACATGCTCCGGAGTTTGAGAGCTAAAGGGAAACGTTTTGAGGGGCTTCTATAAGCCTGGCTGTTTAAAATTCCTCGGAGGGAGAGGAAAGCTTCCAATTTATCGCAACCTTCCTGCGTTTGTTTAAGGCATAGAAGGCAAACAGTACCAAGTTCGATACGGCTACGTGCAACTTCAGTAAAACAGCGTTCAAATATTTCAATTAAATCAAGCCCAGTGGTAGCTCATGGCATGGTCAAATCTTAAAATCAGTGTGATGCCTTTTAAACCACTGATCGGTGAGCTGCTAGCTTGAAATCGCTGAGATGCCACAGCCTGATGGTAGTACTAGCAGAAAGAGCTTGGAAAACACTGGAAAAATGAAAGGTTTCTGTGGGAATATGTTGCAGTGAAATTTCTTCCAAAAAAGGCATACTTAATTAAAAAAATTAATCTTTAGAAGCGAATTTATTTATTTATTTTAATTTCAGGAAGTAAAACTAGGAGCAAAAGACTTCAGTGTCCTCAGAATAGCATGTGAAGCACAGTGGTTTCATCAGAAACACTGAAACTTTTTGTTTTGTGTACAAATGAATTTCTCACACTAAAAATTCAGAGAGTTTGAATAGAAAAGCAGTTTGTTACTGAAGGATTTCACATTTTCTTGTGGAAACAGCAGGATATTTGTAATTTCATGACATAAAGGGAACCAGGTTTTGATCATTTAGTAACATGATGTACCTTGCTAGCTAAGTCAGTTTTACTGCTTTGATTGGTAGGTGCTCCTCGCGTTGCCTAGTGTCAGTGATTTATTACTTCAGGGAGAGTCACGTACGTTCTCTTCTGTGCATGTTGCAGTTTTTAATTGTATGCCAGTAGAAATACAGCCGACAGGTAAGTGGTCAAGGAGCAAGTGTTGCACGGAGGGAGGAGAGCAGAGGCCATGCAAATTTCTTGATTTTCATAAACACACCTACTCCCTGCACGCAGAGTATGCGGACATGAAAATGAAGGAACGCATCAAAAGAGTTCTCAAAATTTTGACATTCTTTTAGGATATGTTAGTGTCATTTTAAAAGGAGGATTGGTTTCGTCGTTATCTTTATGAAGACCCAAGACCCACCTGCTGGTGTCTCAGCTGGGCAACCTTGCTGAAACCCCAGTTGGGTTTAAGTCCCCTTCTTGCTCAGCACAGCTTTTGTAAGCCCCTTCTGAGGCGGCTGGTTGTCCTCATGGGTCTTGCAAGGAGCCTCCAAACCCAGTTCTGGCTTCAGGTTCTGGAATGGGTGGGCAAAGGGGCTGCAGATGGGAAGATTGAGTACTGTGTATGGGTCCTTCGCCGCATGTGTAGCGCAAGGCCTTGCCGTACGGAAGGAAGGTTTTGCATCAGTGCCGTTCAGATGTGAAGTTGGGGGTCTGGGGTCTGGTATTTCAGAAAAACAAAACCCCATGATCTTTGTGTTTTTATAACTATTGATTTTAAAGCTTGAAGATGCTTAACATTGCTTTCCTAGATCCCTGTGAAGTCATCCAAATAGAAGTGTGCTGAATTTTAAACATGCATTTGTCTCATTTCCCTGGGCATCAGCAGGATTGAACTTGGCTTTTGTACTTCCACACTCAGGCATTTTTGTCCTGTGTTGGGTTCAGCCAGGAAAGAG
>NW_010227280.1:0-2561 GCF_000690775.1 Eurypyga helias
ATATAAAATTATTATTTCTTAAATGAAACAGATGCCCAGAGATTAGACAGTAAGAAAACAACCTTTCTTGATGTATAACTAATCACTGTTCAAATGACCACCAGTTCACCCACGCTGATCACTCATTGCTGGTAGCACTCCAGGTTATACTACAGGTTCTTTCATACTGCATTCCAGCTATACTATCAGCAGTACAGCACCTTGCAGAATTCATCTTACTGATATTAAGCCAGCAGCATTAGCTGAGACCCAACTGTCCTTTGGAGATGTGACCCTTAAAACTCAGAGAAAAGCGATACATTATAAAGGATTTCTGGAGAGTATCAAACTGTCCAAAAATCTAAATTCAAATCCAAGCTGTCCAAATTCCAATTCTGTGGCAGTTGTACACATTTCCATGGCTGCAATGAAAATCTTTTTTCATTTAAAACTACTATGTCTTGATTTTTCCCCTTCTGTGACTATTACACAGAGAGTGCTAATTGTTAATGTGCTCTGAAAAGAAAAGAAACAAACAAACACCAAAACA
This sequence comes from Eurypyga helias, assembly GCF_000690775.1. Taxonomy (NCBI): domain Eukaryota; kingdom Metazoa; phylum Chordata; class Aves; order Eurypygiformes; family Eurypygidae; genus Eurypyga; species Eurypyga helias. Next base: position 530 of record NW_010227280.1, read on the forward strand.
CAGAAAACACCATAAATACTCAGCTGTTCATGGTATGGTCATAGATTGATAAATAATCTCTGGTTCACAAAAACACACTTCACATATATGTATTTTAAAGATATTGAGGTATACCATGCTAAATGCTCTTAATCCAGTGAAAAATACATACTTTGTGTACGAGGTGCAATGTGCTATCCCATACATAATGGGTAACAGAATAACAGTATTTCACAGGCTTAAATTAATTTATCCACAATGTTTGATTACAGTCCCTCAAAATATACACAACAAAAAAATCTCACTGCAGCTGCAGTGAAATATTCACTGTGAAAAACATTTTTTAAATCAGAATGTTTATAAATCATGTAATGCTTTAAACTATGATTTTTTTAAGTAAATACAGAAATTAAATAGCAAAAAAATGTTATTTCTGTAATTCACTTGTCCAACAGGTATACTCCCCCTGTTTCCATTCCCTTCTCTCACAACTTACAGCCTTATTTTTGTATTAATACTGACCAGATTACTTGGCCTTTCGATGGACCATGAAAAGTTAAGTCTCGTAACTAAAGAAAAACATAATCCAATACCCCACCTTGTGGGAACCCAGCACTGCCTGACACTATACAGAAACCGACCTTTTTGTCCTTCAGACTTGCCTACCAGGCCCCATCTTCTATCGCAAAAGCCAAATCATCTGATCCCAAACTAACTGTCAACTGCTTGTGATGGTGGGGAAGCCAGACATCAATCAATCAGTTTTTATCAGAGCCACTCTTCGTTTTTCTGTTGTGCTCATCTTATCATCTGACCCAGTTGTAGCCCTGACTTCAGAAGCTTAAGTAACTTGATGACAAAATATGCGTCTGTTTGTCCAAGATGCACATTGTTAAGGACTGCACTTGTATTTTTAGCAACTAGCTAATATTTTTTCCAGATAAACTGTCAAATATTTGAGATTCTTCTCAGTTCTTAAGTTTTTAGTGTTCACTGAAATACCATGATGTATTTTTGGAACGACTGCCAAACAGGTTTTATTGGGTTTTTTTGTCGGTTTGTTTGGTTTTTTTTTTTAAATAGAAATACGTAGGCATTTCCATTTAAAAATTAAGCAGCTTTCTTAAAAACTGAAGTTATGTGCAAGCCAGGGGCCTCTCAGTGGTACTCCATTCTGTTCACATACACAGTGCCATCCAACTGTATTCCAACATTGTTCGTATGAACATGGATTACTGGCACATTGAAACCACTCAAAACAACAGTACTTCTACAGGCATACAGATTTTCTCTTCTGGATCCTAAAAAACTAGAGCATTTTGTCCACATTCATTCTAAAATGGACAAATACAACTAGCACATACAATACTGAAACACCTGTATGATTGTAAGCTTCCAAAAATCATCTGTTACTACTTCCAAAAGTCTTGATACATGTATATTAACTGGCAACAGTAACATTAGAAAATGGGAGGGAGTGGGGGCAGGTTTTTTGTTGGGGTTTTTTAATACTTTTTTTTTTTTTTAAACTACTGCAACTTCAGCTTTGATAATTTTACCATTGCCTTTCTGGTTTCATAACTGTGTCCTAGTTTGATGCATCAGTTACAGAAGGTTCATTTTCTTTGCATAAAGCGTCATAAAATATATTATGAAAGTCCTTGCTGTACTTCTTCAAAACTTTTCAAAGAAGGGATCTTTATTGCCATCTAATATGAAGTCTAAATTTGAAAGTGAAAAGGGGAAGACAAAATCTAAGGATCTACAGAATATACGCCTAACTTCAAGTAGGTCTGACAACCTCTTTACAAATTTTTGTTCACGGTATCTTATAAACATTAACCTTCACGCTTGCTAACAGACATAAAATCAACTATTAAATAACAGGGTTCTAATGCCCCAATTACAGGAGTAAAACACGGCACTTCCTTTGAGGCTTGTGCTGCACCTACAAAAGTAAAAATAATAACACCCTCTATAGAATTTCTTCTCAACCTAAATGAACACCTCCATGTATCAGAGAAAGTATTTTCAAGATTATTCCAGTTCAGCA
>NW_010227280.1:2579-11057 GCF_000690775.1 Eurypyga helias
TAAAAAGACTTCTCTCACCAAATTTGGGTCTACGAGGAAATTCTTATTTTACACTACAATTCATTCCATTCTCAATAAAAATCACTTTTCAATAAAAACTGCAAGTGTGTTTAAAAAAGTAATTACACTTTTCTATACCATTTTTGCCACAAAAATATGTAGACTTCTACTTTTCATAGATAAAATGAAAAAGAACATGTATGGCACAGAGGGCAAAACCCTAAACATGGAATTCCTTTGAACATAACGAAAACACTTATTTAAGCTTAGTCCCTGATCTATTCTATATTCTAGTTTTACACAGGCAAAACTGTTACATACCATTTATGGTTTTGTGTATTTTCAAGTTCCTATCCTATCAACATTTGCACATTCAGTTAAAGTATTATCATCAACAGGACTCTTTCTATGAATGAAGCTACAGAGTGTGTTCCTGAAGTTTCTCATAAAATATTTTTATATTTTCCAAGAAAAGGGTTAGACAGATTGGAAACCAAGTAACATGGAAAATGTTATAGTGACTTACTGCAGTTGGTATTAGTATTTTCTTATTTGGAAAGGAAAAATGGAGGAGTGTCTGGATTCAAGAAGATTTTTACTGTCCTCTGCTACACTGAATCTAAGGAAAAAAGATCGAGTACAGTAGAAAGAGCTCGTGACATGCAGTTATATCAGCTAATCACACACTGAAAGCTTCAAGTCTAGTTGTCTGGAAGAATAAAGCAACATCACTCTTAATTCATCTATGTGAGTGCAAAGAGTGATGTGTAAGAAGAGTTTATAAAGAGATGTCCGAGTAGCTCTCTAACTACCACTGCATTGTTATTTTCAATAGTCAGTTACTAAACTGTTTTCACTTTGTACACCTACTGTAAGTGAACAAACCTGGATTACAGACGTTCCATAAAACAGTATGTTAGCAGTCAAAAAATAATAGTTAAAAGTCACACTCAATTTTTATTTACACACTTAGAGTTAAGAAATCGCATGAATATAAATAAAGATTGAATAGACAAATAAGCCTTGCATGAAATTAGCTCCCTAAGTATAAAAGGCTTCTGAGGATTACTAATAAAATTACCATCTCACTTCCTAAACATGTTTTAAAATCCTTCTAAATGTTAAAAAATACTAGCATTTACGGATGACAATGTTGCATAACACCCTTCCTCAACATAGGAAATACGGGATATAGGAAAAATGAGAAGATAGATGGAAAATAACCAGGATGAGATTCATTCAACATCTGTAATAGGAAGAAAGGAAGATTTTTGTTTATTACAATATTTTAACTTATACAAACTCTTTTCATGCTTATGGTCACATAAACAGTATCAGAAGCTATTAAAATGTAACTGAAGATTGTATACATTTGTATCAAACTAAATCCTCTTTTTTGAAAAAAAAAAAAAAGAAAAATCTACTGTGACAACCGCCTGCATCTGCTACCAACTCATGATGGCATTACCCTTTCAAAGCATTAGATAAAACTGAATAATCAATGAGAAATGTCAATACCGAGAAGTGATTCCTTCTGCAGCATAAGCTTTATGCAAACGTTTGGGTCTTGTTTGGTTGGGGTTTTTAATGTTTTCTACAAGAACTCTTCAATATTGCAAATGTTCTGAATTACTCTTATTACATTTGGGATTTCCCAAAACAATATTCATCTGCATCAGTAAGACACACAGAGTTTCTGTTACTTCACACGCTAGGAATGAAAAAAAACAATAAATCTATCTAGCCAATGACTAAGAGGGCAACTATATTGATACTCTTAATCTACGTCTCAAATACTGCATGGAACTAAGGAACTATCAAACAAATAAATACACACATACATTTACAAACACCTGGGTAAAGAAAATGCACTTGTTTCTCAAAGCAAAGTGCCTGTAATTGTTATGTCTTTGAGGGTCTCAGAACAAGATTTAACCTGACTATGACTATATATACTAAGACGTCTCAGGTGTATTGTCTAACGTGAGGACTTTTAAGTAGTAATTAAGAATATTAAAAAAGGGAGTTCTGACATGATAAAACAGTATTATCAATATTTTATTATTACAAACTCCTGAAATAATTGCATCAACTTATAAAACTCAAAAATAACTGTACCAGACTGTAGCGTTCTGTTTTTCCATGATGTCTATTTCCATTAATTCAGGAGTGAATGGAACACTAATATTATTTCTCTAGACTTCTCAGACACTTCCTTTAAAAAGTCTCTTATGGGAGAACGCATAATAAAATATGTTCCTTGTTCCAATTCATATTCCATGTTTCTGTGCTAATCTTACACTTATCTTTAACTAAGTGGAAGAAATCCTAACCATACATTGCATGGGAGAAGTAACAGTATTGCAGAAATGCTATAGAATTTCCATACTTTCTCTTTAAAACCCATTTGTACAATGCACAAATTACTAAACTGTAAATAATTCTGACTACACAATTCTCCTCTACCATTGTGTCATGTCAAAAAGACAATCCGACGGTAACGGTAATGACACCCCCTCAGACAAGCCTGTGGGCATTAATATTTAAATCTTACCTATCCCTTGTGATTGGAATTCAGCCTCTATGCACAAACAAAAACTAAATCAATGTTCTTAGAGTTCAAACTAGATCCCTAAACAGTTTGCCACTCTCCATGCACAGATAAGATAAACTTTCTTTGACCCAAGAGATGAAGTTGCCATGACGATCAGAGAGTCCACTTTCTATATTGATATTTTGCTGATGTAACAACAAATAGAACCAGATCCTAGGGCTGATAATGGTGATTAATTAATACTAATATTGATCCCTACAAGCAAGAGACAAGGCTATTAACTTGAAGCCTGAAAAGTCAATTGTTACCTGTGGCAGAGATACTAGCAGCTGATTTTGAAACATAATAAACAAATGTGCTATCTTTATGCTAATACCTTTAAAGGGGTACATCCTTTTCTCAAGCACAGTAATTTCACAGTTCAAACCTATTATTTTAATTACATCTTTTCATCAGCATCCAAAAAAGAGAAATGAGCTTCAAGATTTCTAACAGAAGCTAGGCACAATGATACAAACTGAATACTTGTAACATGGACTAATAAAAACACTTAAAGAATGCAGTGCTAAGAAAGCTTAAGCAGGCTTTTTTAAAGAATATATAATATACAAATCATAGGATTTCGGATAAAAATTGCGGACGTACATTTAAATAGTAGGAAGCCTATTTAGTCCCTCCCTTGAATAGAGGAAAAAAATAAAAACTCACAGGTGAAAACCTCACTGTGAAGATAACATTCTTGAAGGCACATCCATGCAAACAGAAGAGCAAAACTGGCTTCACTTACTGTTTTATTTACAGGGTATATTTAAATCTACTGCAATTATATCTTTATGTTAGAGTGACTGTCCACAAATGAAATCTGAGACATGCATACAGGTAAAATACTTCATCAAGAATCTCTGAGCTTCTTTCTTTGCCCACTTTAGGAATATATTAAAAAAGTCCAAAAACTATAAGTGTACGATATGAAAATAAAAAAAAAGCTCCTCTCTTTTAAAAACAAAAAACTTGTCCATCTTATAAATTTGCTCTAGTCATCTTACCAAGCAATGTAGAACGATTGTCTTCAGACTTGAGAAATGGTGTTTTGATCCAAGAACGGCTTTTACTAGCACACTGTATGATTTTACAGCAAGTTTTCTTATTAGTAAGCTGCTTTTGCAGTACTCACAAAGTATATTTTGCATTTAATGGAAATGTTTGGCACTACTAATGGCTAGCTTGGTGTCCTCCTCACTTCATTAAACAGAGTCCTATATGAATCTTTACATTAGCTATTACACCGTTAACCAAAATAGGAATTACTAGATGTCAGGGGAAAAAAAAAAATAATCTAATTGCATTATTTTCCCTCTCAGATGAATGTCTTAAAAATATTTACATTTCTATTAATACATGACTGCAAATATATATCCCTTTTTAACATACGGTGTGAATATCCTGCAACATAAAGATCAATTGTTTGCAAAGAATTAGTACTCAGTCTCAGAAAACTAAAAATCATCATTCATGATTCATGCTCAAGAGGTACAGGCAGCTGCTTACCTAGTGCTCTGCTTTGATTAAACTGAAAGCATTGTAAGTGCCTTTAATGTGCTACAGTGCAATTTAAAGGAGAGTACAAAGTGAAACTCTGTCAGAGAAGAAAAATGTCTATTTTTATAAAAGATAAAGATAGAAAAATACTTCATTTCCTATCCTGCTTTAGCAATGAGGCATGTTAAAGCTATCTGTGGGGTTTTTTTTACGTTAATTTGGTATTTTATAGTGGAGTGGAAAAGCACAGAAAGAGGGAGATTCTCACCCCTCAGTTCTGTTTCTAAACCAAACACTTACATATAAGCCTACTGGATCTCAATGACAGTGCATCAGTGTGACTGTACTATTGCCTCTATTAAACTTAAAAACTCCCCTGAATGATTTATGAGCGTCTAATCAGTAGACTTTCCTACACATTTCCAATAATTTAATTTTTTTTTCCTGTTCTTTCACATGGATTCCACTCCTGAAAAAAAAGAAAAATTAGCAAAATCACTATTATACATAATCACAGAAAAATAACATTGTATCTCATTTTATTATTTATAGCAACTGCAAAACTTCTCCAGGCAGTGAACTGTATTTTGCAGTACTGTATCACTGATGTAATTATGTATATTTTTAAATGCCGATCGGTCGTTATGGACTCTAAAGAGAATGAAAAAAAAAAAAAGACATCCGGAAAATGAAGTTTTATAATATATCTCTTGTCAAGCAAGAGCACAAAAAACATCATAATGGAAAACAGCCTTCAAGAAATATTTTCAGACAAACAGTATTATTTTAAAGGCAACAAGCAGAAAGACTTCCTATGATAAGAAACACATACTGGCTTTTAAAAAGACAAATTTGTTTTTATACACAGCATGAAAAAAACCCCATAGGGTTTATGTGACCTGGCATTGTGCAAAAGACAGCACTGTATTAAACAGTTACTTCGGAAGACCACTGGCACTGTAAGGTTAGGAAAGAAAAAAATAGATGTTTTGACTACATACTTGAGATTTATTCTGCTGTCAAAAGAAAACTGAAACTCGGGACAATATAGAAAAGAACGTTATTGTGTAATATTACTCCGCTATTGATGTTAGGCTACAAACAAAGATTATTTTAAAAACAGCGTTCCCATTAGAAAATACACATATTAGAAGAGTTAAAAACTGGAGAAAAATAGTAAATACGGAAGAACGCACTCTAATAAAGTATCAGGTAAGAACCTAATCATTCAGATATCGAGGTTTTTGCTCCTAAGTCTTTACACACCACAAACTGTGCTAAACAGGTTGGAATATGACTTAAATGCTGGACAGGCAATTTCTTCATTGAAAATTAATACAAACTTCTTGAAGAGAAGCTGACATGATGAACTGTAGCCCGACATCTCCTTGGCGTCAACATTATATTCACACAATATTTATATAGCCATTTCAAGTTCCAATATTTATCAGTATTCTCTCCCTTCCTAACACAGAATTGAAGACCACTTTGTACTGAACATTCTTCACACTATACTACATAAATTATATTTCAATCCCGAAGTTGTATGAGAAACCATTCCATTAATACCTCGGAAAAATTCTCTTTGTAGAACATGATCACAAATAAAGAAAAAGAAAGTCCTATATGAATTTCTTCAAATATTTAGGTAACAGAGTAACATTTTAAAAATAGATTAATAAAACTGTTTCGGCAATTCAACTCTCCCCCATCTGTAAGCCACTGCACTTAAGTGGGACTGAAGTTGGGGACATGCAGGTCAGTAAACACATTGCCAGACTACAGACAACTGCACGAAGAACAAGCAAATAGCAATAAAACTGCACACACAACACATTTGCTAATCATAAAGAAATGCACTGGTAAAAAAAAAAATAAAATCATCATTTCTGTCATAAATTTTGCAGTGCAGCCACAGAATGGAGAACAATCTGGGCAATTTATTGGCATATTGGCAGGAGGTGATAAGGCTAAAAACAACAACAGCTAGCAGCTGGTGCAGTGAGATGGGCTGATAACATTGATATGGGTCTCCCATACAAAACACCTCCTAGCCTATCAGTGCTTTTTATCAAACTAGGATTACAATAATAGCTTATGAGAGAAGGGGTTTGGTAGGTTTTCTTGGTTGGGGTTTTTCTAGGGGGGAGAGGAGGGAAAAAAAAATACAGACCTGGAAATGAAAAAACCTGAATTTTTTGGGACAAAACATTGGGGCAAAATACATAATTTATCACTGTATTATCAGGAAATCCAGGCAGTCTAATCAAGGAGCACTGAGTGACTATTTTTTGCCTTATCATCCAAAGTGGTGGAAACGGAGAAGGAATTATCAGGCTTCTGCAGATTGCTGGGCTGGAATTTTAATGGTAATAATCGGGTTTCTGATGGTATATCTTCTCCGCTTATCTTTCCCATTATCTCCCCTTATCTGGCCAGTCATCAGAGCAAATTAATGGTGCTCTTTCAGCGTCGCCTTTTTATCGCTGCCCAGAGAGCACCCAAGGGGAAAGAATAAGCAAAATATTAAAATACTGCATAAATCACAATTTTAGATAGCAGAGAACTGTATGCAGTAAAAGAAAAAAACTGTGCCCAACAACCTTTTTGTCCTTTAAATTGACTGTCTTCAGAGTTTCCAGTGTAAGCTGACTTCTTGCTTGTCATAGAGCTTCTAAATTGTGCATGCTTTATCAGCAATACTTTCTGTTTTATTCGCAAACTGAAGAGTTTTCAAACTTAAAAACAGTGGTCCAGTCTAGTCATTCCATTATTTTTAGTGGCTATTTTGTGATTAGCATTTTCCAGATCTGATTTTAACATAAAAAAAAAAAAAAAAATCCTTGAAAGTTGACTTATTTATGCCTGAAGCACTATGTGGCTTGATTTAAATATCAGAATCTAAAAAACGTGTTAATAAAGACTGCACTGTACCAGAACAAAACTTCTTCAGCTGAGTAATATCACTTATGGTTGGTCAAATAGTCGCAGAAAACTCTATAGTGGGCACTGATATGAACCAAAATTACTTCACAGCTACACCAAAGAACGCCCCACTGACACCTCCAAAGCTATCCTCTAGAAGGATTATGGTACATAATTTATCCTCCAACTCTTGCTAACCTTGTTTTACTTCTAGTTTCAATACAGATTTAAATAAGCAATTAAAAGCATGTGATAATAAAATCTGTAAACACTGTTCAAACACAGTAACAGACTTTCTACATACACTATTACATGTATCTGCATCGCTGCATATATGAAAACATACAAATGCAAACTACTATATTGCACCTGATTATGAAAAAAATGTCTGTTTTATCACTTTCAGCATATTGTGCAATACAGAACAGACACAGAATGCTTTGTGACTTGTAACAGCAATACAGTACCTTAAAATCCCTCCAAGCACTTTTCAGCCATTGTGAGGGATAGTTAAATGAAGATGATAACAAAGTATGCAAAAACAAAATCAAATGGTCTTTGTGCCATACAATCAATTTGTATTATTAATGATCAAGACACCAGTCTTGACACTAGAAAGTCTTCCTAAATGATGTTCATATCATATCACATAAAATGCATGATTTTAAAGAATTAACTATACCATTAAAATTCATATTAATTAACAGGCATAAATTTAAAAGCACGTGCCATATTTATTTGGGAATATTGATTTTGAAAGTATAACAAAGTTTTTTGGATCACAAAATGATTAAAAATAATAACTTTAAAATATGTCACAGAAAGTTTCAATCATTTATTAGACTACTTCAGTAAACTGAAAAGTGAATTTGAAACCATGGTGGTTATTTATATTTACCGGGCTAAAAGGCAATTTGTACAAAGCAGGGATGCTCAGACAATACTACTTGAACACTTTACAGTGACCAATCTTATTCGACATGAAGCTCATTTTCTTCTTTGCTAAATCACTTTGTCAATTCAATACATATTCCATCCGAAGTGGGCTATTAATAAGCATTCTGGAGTCAGAAATCAATAAGGAAAATACTACTGAAAGAGGTTCTCCGCGTCCCATGATGGTTACTTTGAGTGGAGTTCTGTAATACAGAACATCAATGAAGATACATCAGATCAGTGCCACTGATTTATCACAAAATGATTTACAGACCCTCTTCCGAAACGCCTGACACTGCTTCTAGTCCCGACCGCTAGACGCGTTCGAATGAACCATCTGAAGCACGGAAAAGTTTATGAAGTTGAGGCTGTCGTGTGTCACAGGCAAGAGAAGGGAACTAGGCACACTTTTAGGCAGACCATCTTTCAATCACGAGCCTCCAGCACACCTGTTTCTCGCTACAGAAAACAGCTTAAAAGTGTTAAAGCCCCGCAGGCGGCGAAGGCGAGCGTGCGCCCACGGC
>NW_010227281.1:0-4641 GCF_000690775.1 Eurypyga helias
CTCACTGACCATGGGTGGCTCTCTGAGCAGAGGTTTGCTTCTTGTAGACTAAGCCAGGTTTAAGGCAACCAAGGCTTTATGAAAAATTGTTGAACAGAGACACTGGTTAAAGAGTAGATTCTTCTCTGTCTGAAGCTCAGAAACTTTGACCTGAAAAAGGTAGCATGGTAGGGAGAGTAAAATCTTAGTCAGCCCAACAACAGTTGCTTACAAACATATATCCTTCAAACCCACTAGTTTATAATCTAAGCACATTTAATGCAGCAGGCACGTCTGTATTATAAACTCTCTCAAACACCCTTTAGAGCCAAGAGCAGCAGACTTTGTTTACCTCAAGACCTAGCTTTGTTACCCTGCAATGCTGACGGCATGAAGATCTCCAGGCATATTCACATGGAATCATAGAAAATCTCGAGTTGGAAGGGGTGCATTAGGTTCATACAGCACAACTCCCTGCTCCTTGCAGAACTACCTAAAACTAAGCCATGTGGCTAAGAGCATCATCTAGACACTCCTTGAACTCTGACAGGTTTTGTGCCATACCCACCGCCCTCGGCAGCTTGTTCCAGTGACCTTGCTTAGTATTACAAGGATTTGATGAATTGGTGGCATTTTGTAAAATTCCTGTGGGGAAAAGCATCCATTTCGGCATGTGCTACTACAAGACAGAATGAAAATGGATGTAAATGAATAGATCTTTAAAGACACAAATAGTTATGGGATCCTGGCAGAAACTTTGGTTCTCAGTGCTCACAGCATGTACTACAGCTGCTCTTATGTGCCCTCATTTACTCAAGTTGAAGTATCATCAGATTCATGAAATTATCTCCCTTAGATGGGAGATAATTACATGAAAACTTTTGTATCCAAAACCTGACTTCATCCCTTGTTCATGCAAAAGGCTTTTCTCTGTTTAGCTCAATCCTCATTTATCACATATCATATTGATGAGGAAAATTTCTTTCCTAAAAATAAAATATTCTGTCACACAGTTCCGCATCAAGTTAATAAATATTTCTGAGGAAAAATTGTTTTGAAGGAAGGTTTATGTTTTAATTAAGTATCTTCAAGGTATTCAAGTTAACCATGCATATCACTATTCAACTTCCCCTGTTTATGTTGGACAACATAAGTAATTGAATTTTTCTTATAATGATTTAGTTCTGGGGAACTTCAAGAACAAATCATTTTTCCTTTTTTCCTCCTTTGTTTTGATTCTTGTCTCTGTAGTAGTCTTTAATTTTTGTTGATGTTCCTTTCTCCTTGTTTTGCAAAAGTGTCCTACACACAGAATAAACTTGTACAGAAGAGTTCTACACTTAAAGCTGACCTACAGATAGAAATGTTGGATTGCAGATTGTGCAGGTATTTGCAATAGATAAGTATTGAAAAAAAGCAGTATCAGTAGCTTTCCTGTGCTGACATTCTGCTAATCGGTTAATCTAACATAATCAGCTGCAAAACTGATGGAAGCCACTGCTTTGGTATTTCAGTAAGAAAAGCAAAATTATGAGGCTCAGGCTAGAAGTGGTTTATCAGCCGAATAGCCTTTGTTCCTCACTGATTTCCATGGATGCCAGAGGCAGACAGCCCTGTGGGATTTAATGGCATAACCATCCCCTTTACCTTCTGACACTGGTGCTACTTTACTACTCAGCACCTTGGGTGATCTTACCTGAAACCATTCAACTGCTTTCTGCTGAGAGCTCAGTACCCTTCCACCCAGGCGGTGAGGACAGTTTTTCCCAGAGTCTCTGGTGCAGTATTTTCCTCATATTGTTCCTACACTGCAGTTGATATGCTGTTGATCTCATCGCCTTGCACATGCCCACCCTTGTGCTGTTGTTAGATTCATTCCCTATTTCCCTTATCCTGCAGCTGCAGCTCTCGCTTTCATTTGGAAACCCAGTAATGCATGCATACACAAAGCTCAACAGTCATCCAGGCATGCAGCACCTGCCCACACCAGAGCATGCTCAGGCCGGCGGTAAGGGCAGTAGAAGCCTGAACAGCTGGCAGGGACTTCAAGCAGGTCCTGATAAAAACGTGTAGTGTTCATATGAGAAAGTGTATTGAGGTATATCATCTGCTGCATGAGACAGGACACCTAAAAGTGGGAGGATGTTCTTCTGAGCACATCCCAGCACTTTCTTCTCTCCCTCCCTGACCCTCCTCCTTTTTTTTCCTAATTTTTCTGTGTAAGTACCTTTGGCCATCAGAGTTGATAAATGTCACCAGCTTCAGACCCTGCCAATTCTTTGTGCATGGGAATCTGTCTCATGTATTTCATACAGTGACTTTCTGCCACTGCTGTGATGTTTCATTTTTGAGAAAGGTCTTGCTTAAACTGTCTAAAAATTTATAATATGCTACATTTGTGCAGCATGCTTAGCAGTCCTGAGCCTAGAAAAAGATATTAAGATTTTGGAAGCAAGGTAAACTGCATCCACCAGAAAGCTGTCACATTCAAACATCTAAATGACAGGCTGGGCTGCTGCCACCAATGGCTAGATATAAGAGGTTAGCATTGCAGTAATGCTTCTGCTCTTTTTCCTGACAGGGACCACAGGTACAGCTATCTTATCCACTCGTTTGTGTTCCTGTCTACCTGTTAAAGTGCTTCACTGATGAAGGAACAGAGATTATACATGTCATGAACAGCCTAGCTGAAAGATAGAAATTTTCCTTTATGCATTCCACTAAATATTCCACTATATATTTCTCTGATCGAATTCTACTCTTCCCCCTCCTCACAGACTACATTCAAGAAAGAAAACTATGCTTTGTGTAAGCATTTTGCTCCAGTCTGAAGCCTGTTTTGGCATAATTTTTTTCCAGTGAGTTGGTATATCACACATTCATAAATCAGCCTTAAAACCCCACAAACTAATGGACTTTAAGATGGTCTGTAATGGCACATACCAGACTCCTGTAAGAATAACATCTGATGTCAAATGCAAAAATACTGGTTGTGATATGGTTCGACTCCTTCATTTTTTCAAAACCTATGCAAAAGTGAAATGTTTTGATTCATAAAGGTTACGCACACATGGGCCCACTGAAAAAAATTGCATGTGTTGCTGTGATGCAGCACCTGCCGCATTTGCCAAATGACACAAAGATTTCATTGTTTTCACAGTAGAAGTTCATGCCTGACATTAGAGTTCTTTTGCTCGCTCCAAGTTTATGTAGACATTAGAAGGACATCAAGTTTAGGTTAAGAGGGTCCTCCAGTCCTTGTATATGTTATTAAGTCCCACTGAAATCTTGGCTTTAAGAAGAGGAGGGTAAGGAAACATCTTAGTGCAACCACTTAATGGCCCTGTTGGAGAAATTCCCATTAGATATTAGGAAAAATTTTCTTTCTGTAAGAGTGATCTGGGGTCAAGTTGTGTGGACAGTTTATAATATCCTCACCCTTGAAGCTATTACAGATGTGAAAAACCCCGAGCAAGCTGCTCGTGCCAGTCTTGACTGAGCAGAAGGTTGGACTAGAGATCCCCTTGGGCCCCTCCAGCCCCCCAGCTTCTCTACTGTAATTGTATCAGCCCTCCATTTCCTTTTCTGTTTACCAGACTGAATCAATGATCCTCCCTCAGCCCCTCCTTTTATGCCATCTGCTCCGGCCCTGTGACTGCATCAGTAACTTCCAATGCTCATTTATGAACATCTCTCTGGACCTGGGGAGCTTCAGGTTGCCTTCCCTCAGCCTCATGCCTGCACTTCTGCTAATAATGTTGCTCATTATGCTCTTGGCCTGTACTGGAGCCACTTAATGCCACAGGTATCGCTGAGGATGCAAAATATGCAGTGCTTTTACTTGTATTAGTGAAGACCTGCTATTCAACAATAAAGAGTAATTATGATTTTAATTTCAGAAGGCTCATCTTAATTTTTCTTGGTTGAAGTGCAATAACCTGATTTTATCTTAATGAAAAGATGCACGTACAGAGACATGCAGGCACACAGACACGCACACATGCATATATGTCTATTTAGTCTTTTTTCCTCAAGTACAAATATATGCCTTAAAAATACAGCAGGTGCAGCTATGGAAATGCTTTGAAAACTTGTCATCTTGTGCTGAAATTATTGAACTATCATTCTAGATGATCTGAACATATTTATATTGCAGAATAATTGACTATACAGCTCAACACAGTGTTCTGGCTCAGTCTATTCTGCCTATTTTGGAAGCTCATAATACAATTTGAGATCTTGTGTGAAGACAGCAGTGTAGCCTATGTTTGACAGTCTCCATTTGGCCTTGTCTTGAACTACACAAAACTCAGCAAAAACAGTAGGAGCTGTTTTTCAAGGATGGAAGTACAATCAAAAATTTACATATTATATTTTTCTAATAGTTTTTAAATAGCAAGAATTTCTTCCTTGCCCAGGACTTTTAGAAGATTTCTTTGAATGAAAGTCATCACCTGAGGTTTTTAGGTATGATTTACTCTTATCTGAACCCAAGCCTTTAGTATGTGGTATAAGGTTGAATTATAAACATGAAATTAAAGTTATATTAGCAGTCCAATTCCACTGTGGATAAACTTTCTTTATTGTTTTAGCTTGTTTTTCTTTGAAAGAAATTTAACACAATCTGGAAAGCTGCATGCATGTGCTGGATTCAGCCAGGAA
>NW_010227282.1:0-886 GCF_000690775.1 Eurypyga helias
GTAGGGTTTGTTTCCGCACATCACTGATAGAGCATGCAGACATGCAGTTTGGAAATCCAAAGCCCAACTGTAAAAAAAGGCACCCATAACATTTGAGCAAAGAACTGTTAATTTGCAGATACAGTTCAAAATCTAGCTCAGACTGACTGCAAATACTTCTGAAGTTCATATTGAATAGATGAGTGTGCTGGGTGACAATGAGTCATCACTAGACTTCAACATCCAAAATCATTCATGGCGCCTTTTACAACTGAGCAACATTTGTATGTACAAATAACGTTTACTCAAGACAGCTGTACTCAGAAATTAAATTTGCTCTAATTACTTTCTATTTATTAATTTACATGAGAGGCCTAAGCTAAGTTTGATGTCAAAATACAAAGCCCATTGAAAATTACAGACTTATTTTAGAATTTCAGGGTGAAACTAATATTACTAACCCCCATGTTTAAAAAAGGAAAAAAGGAGGATCTGGGGAACTACAGGCCACTCAGTCTCACCTCTATGCCTGGCAAGATCATGGAGCACATCCTCCTGGAAACCATGCTAAGGCACATGTCATCTACCTGGACTTGTGCAAAGCGTTTGACACTATCCCACACAACATCCTTGTCTCTAAATTGGAGAGCCATGGATTTGACGGATGGACTGCTCAGTGAATAAAAAACTGTCTTGATGGTCGCACTCAGAGAGTGGTGGTCAATGGCTCAATGTCTGAGTGGAGAGCCGGAACAAGCAGCGTTCCTCAGGGGGCGGTATTGGGACTTGTACTGTTTATCATCTTTTTCAGTGACATGGATGTGGGATTGATGGCACCCTCAGCAAGTTTGCCAATTGTAGGAAACCCGTTGTGACTCATTCGGTAACTATGTGGAGCTGCTTGATA
>NW_010227283.1:0-4949 GCF_000690775.1 Eurypyga helias
GACCCTTTTTTGCAGTCGGAACAAGCCCTCCGAGGCGCCGTAAAAAGAGGAAGAAAAGTCGGGGGAGGATACGGCGCTCCTTCTGGTTTTCTCCCCTCCTAACCTGCGCGCCCAACGCTCCATACCAGCGAGCTGAGCCTACGCGGTGGGATCAGCATCACTACGGCAGTTGGTCATTTGAGCCAGGAGTCCGTACCGTGCCGATTTAACGTGTAAATGAGTAGCCGTGAGGGACTGTCCTCAGTCTGCCACAAGCCCTGACACCGCTTCTTCACCTGCCTCACAGCACGGTACAAAACAGCACAGGAGCACCTGCCAACCCAGACCTTTCACCCTCACTTGCGCCATCCCACAGCGCTACATCTCCAAGTTTCCGTCGCTGGCATCACCGCTGCTGCACAGCCCAATGCGCTGCAGCCTCCCTTGCTAATACCTGGGGGCAACTGAAAACTTGCATTACTGAGCCATGAACAGCTATCCCTCGGCTGGGATGGCTCACCCGGCAGAGCTCCAAGCCTGCCTGGCCCTGATGCAGCGACTGCTCTTGGGCAAAACTCAGAATCAGCTGTAGCCGCTGGAGGGAACAAGGTCACCCTGCAGATGAGGACACCGGAAGGGTGAGAGGCTGGACAAGGCACTTTCTCCCTACTCACTCCCGGCTGGTTTAGAGGAGAATGTTCTTGACACCTGCTTCCCACACTGGCAGCCTGGGGACACATCTTGCCTCCAAACCGCTACTAATGTCATCCCGATTTGCTGTGAGGTCCATTACAGCCGTTAAGAACTAAAGCCCCCGAGGAAGACCAAACAGGACAAGAAAAGGAAAATTATACAGGAAATGCAGAAAGATTCCTTCCCTATTTTAATGGTAATGTGGACGCTGACATTAAAGCGGGAATGGGAGACAGTGCATATAGGGGAGGCTTTTAACTCCCTGTACAAATAGAAATACAAAAGCCCCTTTGGCCACAGTGCTAACAGCAGAAGCCCGTAAATATTTAATGATTCCCTACGGCATTGTTTGACCCCTCTGATCCCCATGCTACCAGAGGCAATTGACAGAAAACTGTTCGGGAATCACTTCACTGAAAAATTTAACAGTTAGGCAGGGTGTGAAAGCTAAACGGCTCTGAAAACGGTCAGGTCTCACATGGCCGGATCGCTTGCAAATTAATATTGTATAGCAAAGGCCCGGAAAAGTGCTCTTCTTAAAGGTGCCAGGGAGGCCAAGGCTGTGGCACAGGAGGAACGAAGCGACAAGAACCGGCGTGGTTTTGTGCCGCAGTACGGGTACAGCACCGGTGCCAAGCTTCTGCTGCACCATAGGTGCTGCTGCCGCATCACCGCTGCCCCAGGAATCCTGCTGCCACAAAACTCTTGCATGACGGTCCCCACAGTCACCGCACTGCTGTCCCAGTCTCTATGCTGCTGTTGCTACGGTTGTCACATCAGTAAACTCTGCCCTGCTGCCAGGCTGCCACCTCACTGCGGTCCCAGCTGCCGAGGGACCTCCGCTCCTCCATTACAGACACGTGACTGCTCAATACCACACTCCTGCTAAACCGTGTCCTGTAGCCATGCTGTAGGCACTGTAGGACTATCATGCTGTACTGCTCTGCAGGGGTGACAGCATGCTCCTTTTTGCTCCACGACACTCCTTTACCACTTAAGACACTCCAACACTATCCTGTTACCAGGCCAAAATTACACGAAATGCCCTCCCCACGCTCCCCTTTTTTGCCACTTTCCCACTTTGCTGTGTTACCACGCACGCATCCCTTGCCAACTACACCCGTGAGTCGCTGCACTGCTCTCACCCGTGCACTGAGCTACTGCCACTGCAGGGACCCTTCAAAGCAGTACTGCCCCACTCTCACAAGTGCCATACAAGCAGCTCATACTCACATTGCACTTCCATCACCAGGTAAGTCTGTAGCGTTGCCCTCGTGCTAACTCACAGCCAGGCTTCCAAAACTGCGGCACGGCGGTAATGTCTCGCTCGCTGCCTTCCGGTACAATGGGATGGTGCTGTCGGATCAGCACAGCCCTTTGCTAGTATCACACCAGAAGTAACCACTGCTGTATAGAATAGTTCCCATCTGGAATATTGTATTACTACATCATTAGACTGCTAAACTCTTCTGTCAGGCTACAACACTACACAATTATCACACCCGTGCACTGCCAAACTCCTACCGCATGGCACCAGTATCACATCTCTGTTCTGCCACAGGATTGCGTTACCACACCACCACGTTGTCAGTGCTGTGTTCTCCAGGCACTCGGTGCTGTGCAGCACTGCATGCTAACCTGGTATAAACTCCAGAGCAGAGTGCTTTTCTGCAGCTGCCTCGCCGATCCAGTGTGCAAACATGTCATTAGACTAAGATGACATTCTGGATTATACTAATACATCATTACACTACCCTACATTTGTTAATTCATGTACCACTCAATTACAGAATGGTGAAATGCCTGAAAAGAGTATTACTGCTTTATTATATTAGAACATCACTGCACCAATAAAGCATAAGCCTAATTAATAAAATATCACTGCATCCTGTATCCTGGCAGTATCTTAGCATTCTTCTGGAGCACACACCCACAGTGCACTATATTGCTGTGCCGGTTATATAAACACGGCACTTCTGCCTTCGCTCTGTCTTTTTTTCTGCACAGCTACAAATCTGTCTCCCTCCGACACAACCCTCTAGTCCTGGGCTGCTCCTTTTTGCTGTTACTGCAATAATGACATCCTCCATGAAGTCATCCCTGCAATCTTTTCTGCGTATCTGACTGTACCACTGTAGTGTCTGCATCTGCGACCACATCACTGCACCACTGGGGAACAGGGTGATGTTCCACATCTGTAGAGCTGGGACAAGATACACTGGTGCTGCTGGACCACAGTGCTCTGCTGCTGCAGATATGCATCACTCTGCTCCTCTCCTTCCATGTACTGCAAAATTACTGTTTTAACTGTTTCACAGTGGGCTGTGTGGGCTGCAGAGAAGTTCTAGTATTAAATAAATTGTCTGCTGAGCTGTTGCTCTCTTCTAATTACAATGTGGAGCAGACTGGTGTTACAGCACCTGCAGCCTTATACTGCAATCCTGGACACTTCTGTCCCTGTGACTCTGCCTCAGCCCAGGCTGCAACTTGGGCTCCTGCAGGTGTAAGTACCTGCCTGTCTCAAAACATTAATCACATTTTTACACAATGCTTAGCATTTGTTTCTTCACTCACAGAAATACAATTTTCATCATTCAGTTCCATGACAGAATTTCTATAGTTCTTATCCTAGGGCCTTCATTCATCCCAGGATTTCGATACAACTATAAAAAATCTTCACATCTCTTTTCCCATAACCAGCTTTTCGTGTATCCCACATTATAGTTCCCCTTCTTGTATCCACAAATCCCCTGGACAGCCCTACAGTAGCCCACTCCTAAAAGCCAGTCCTAAAGTCTCCACTAGATGGTCATTTTCTCGTACTTACTTCAAACACAGCAAGTGAGAGATTAATATAGAGAAATGGGAATAAACAATATGATGTGCTAAAAGAAAGATGTTGGTGTTTGTTTATAAGCACGGGTGCAATGGTAGCCAGTAAAAAGAAGAAAACTAGAATTGTATGTGTCTCTTCCCGTAAGGTGGATTGTTCAAGACCGCAATAAAATTTTGCCAAGTTTACGCTTTCCGAAGTGTCTTATGACACTGGAATGCAAGCAGACGAGCAGGTAAAATAAAGATGCCGTTCAGGTAAGGATTGAGTTCAAAACCAGAGACGTTTCTGTGAGCAGGAGGCCTGTCATGGACCTGTTTGTATTTCTGACACTTTGGGGATATATAGCTCCATAGACTTAAAAATTTGTCTGAGATACATCTTCACTTTCCTCAGAATGACAGGTACAGCACAAGTCGGAGCTGAGCCCGCGGATTTCACAACCTGGTGCTGGCATATTGCTTTTTGTAACCTGGCTGAGCACCCAGCCGCTCACCAGGCCCTTCCTTATTGCTACTACAAAATGTTAATCTAGACTTCTGGTGCATCATTGGCACAGGGAGGGTAATAGTTGTTCTGAGTTAAACTCAATAATATAAGTAACATAAGTAACAGACTGTCAGTGAGGATACAGAGTTGTTGAGGAGAACAGATGTTGCTTGATTTTCTTCTGGAGAAGTCAAGATGAACAGAAGTAGATTTCCTGACACCAGATTAAACAGATACGGGTGTATCACCTCCTTCCACCCAATTACAAAAATTCTTCAGATTCTCTCCATAATCTTAATTTGAATGGGCACCCTGCAAAGCCTCCCAAACCCACTTAAAAAAAAAGCCAAAAACGCAAACCCCACAAATCATAATTCTGGTTAACCAATCACTTCCACAGCTGCAACTTAGCTGCTCAGGCCACTGGCTTATACTTATAATTGTGCTTCTGGGAGATTGCAGCTGCATTAATCTTCCTGGAGATTACATCCCAGTAACATCCCTAAATGGTTCTAAAAGAAAATTTTGAGCCAGTCTCCCTCTGCCTTTTCATTTTTAGAGGGTAGCCCTGTTGGGTAATTTCACTACCAGAAGCAGCTAAAAGCGACAGCTTTGTACCGAAAGAGCTTGCAAACACCGAAAGCATCTGTTCCATCCTAACATAGTGACTGGGAAGGCTTCGGAATTGGGTCAGGATTTTTTTTGTCATCCTCCCCACTACCTTCTCCTGACAGCTTCTGCCATCAGAAGTGATTCATATGTTGATTGTACAGAAATGTACCATAAGGAGATGTAAACAAATAGAGCAAAGCAAGGCGGAGAGCCAGAGAGATGGAATCTAATAAGTAAATACATTTTAAAAATCCGCTTCTCTGACTCTCACCCTCAGCAGGCAAAGCCGTAACTTCCCCCGGCGACAGGGAAAGCACCGGCACTTCCCCCGCCAACAGCACCG
>NW_010227284.1:0-827 GCF_000690775.1 Eurypyga helias
GGCCAGTCAATCGCACACCCACCCCGAAGGCTCCCCACAGCCCCCGAACTGCGGGTGCAGCTCATCAGAGGAAGTGAGCTGTGCTGCCTGGGCCATGCTGTTGAGATTGGGAGGCCGACCCAGCTCAGCGTGGCTAATGCTCTCTCCAACTCAGCATACAGATTTCCCTGAATCTCCAGGGAAATGTCTTGGAGAAAGAATCTCTGACAACAACTTTGGTGCAGAGAGCTTTATTTTCTTTGAACAGAGAGAGAGAGAGCATCTCCTTATTTACACACAATCTCTGGCTCACATGTAACAGGCAGATTAGGACGAAGAATGACATGAAATCTTTTTTCTTTTGTATACAGACAGCAACAAAAAAAGGAACAAAACTAAGGAAAATAAACCAAACCACAAACAGAAGATCAGCTGAGGCTGTAAAGAGTTACATTATGAGTGATGTTCAGAAGAAGATGGGCGGTTCATTGCTGCTTCTGACAAGCCATCAGTCATCAGTTTCCTTAGGGCACCCTTGAGTACCTGATTCCTCAAGCTATACAGGAGGGGGTTCACTGCTGGGGGCACCACTGAGTACAGAACTGCAAACACCAAGTACAGGGATGGGGAGGAGATGGAAGGGGGCTTCAGGTAGGCAAAAATGCCTGTGCTGACAAACAGGGAGACCACGGCAAGGTGAGGGAGACATGTGAAAAAGGCTTTGTGTCATCCCTGCTCAGAGGGGATCCTCAGCACGGCCCGGATGATCCCCACATCACATACGACAATGAAAACAAAGCAACCCCAAAGCACACAAACACTAAAAGTGAGAAGCCCAACTTCCCTGA
>NW_010227285.1:0-596 GCF_000690775.1 Eurypyga helias
GCCATCCCTCACTGACCCCTGCCCTTGCTCCTCATTGGCTTCCAGCCCTCATCGCCCCCAGCTCTCATTCCTCATTGGTTCGTGTCCCTCATTGCCCTCAATTCTCCTTGGCTCCTGTCCCTTATTCATCATTGGCTTCCATCCCTCGTTGCTCCCTGCCCTTGCTCCTCATTGGCTCCCATCCCTCATCGTCTCCAGCTCTCATTCCTCATTGGCTCTTGTTTCCCATCGCCCATAGCCCTCATTCCGCATTGGCTCTTGTCCTTCATTGGCTCCCAGCTCTCATTTCTCATTGGCTCCTGTCCCTCATTGCCCCCAGCCCTCACTCCTCATTGGTTCCCAGCCCTCATCACTCCCAGACCTTCTTTCTCATTGGCTCCCGTTCCTCGGTTCGCCTAGTTCTCATTTCTCATTGGCTCCCGTTCTTCATCACCCCCAGCCCTCGATCCTCATTGGCTCCTATCCCTCATTGCCCTCGATCCTCATTGGCTCTCGATCCTCATTGGTTCCCATTCCTCGTTCTCATTCCTGCTCCCATCCCTCATTGCTCTCGATCCTCATTGGCTCCCAGCCCTCATTCCTCATTGGCTCCCAGC
>NW_010227286.1:0-1999 GCF_000690775.1 Eurypyga helias
GCTCCAGCTCTCAGAGCATCTTCGTGTCCCTCTAAGAAATGAGACTTTGGAAGTACAGAAGAGAATAGTCAGAAAAGTTTAGGTTTAAACTGAAAAAACATTGACTTCTCTTTTTTTCCCTTTTGGAAGTAAAACATATTGCCAGTGGAATCCTGACATGTAGATTTTTGTTTGTTTGTTCCTTTGCTTGCTGTTCTTTTTCTTCTCAGTGGATGTATCAGCACAGACGTGAGGGTTACTGTCCTAACACACCCAGAGCCTTCCCCAGCAAACAGCAGAATTTCAGACATTTAATAGCGTTAAGAGTTTGTAGCTTTTTTCTGGACATTGTGCATTGGAGCTGTCAGCATGCTCAGAATGGTTTGTTTTACTTTTAGCAGTACCTAGTGATCTGTTAGACTCCTTAGTTTTCAGCTGAAAGGGTGAAGCATAAAAGCAAAGCCAAAGATATCTGAAACAGTTGGCTGAAATTATTTATCAGTTGTTTAGTAAAGAGGAGATTAACATTCATAGCAACATTGTTAAAGGTAGCATATGACCTTGTGTTAAATTTTATCTAATTATTTATCTGTTCTTTAGTAAAGAGATTAACATTCATAGCAACATTGTTAAAGGTAGCAATATGACCTTGTGTTAAATTTTATCTAAATTGCATTTATTTTCCTGGTTACCTCTTTTCCAAGCCTACCCGTTGTCTGAAACTTGTTAGGCAAGCGTGCATTTCCTTTTTGATTTCCATAGCTGAACAGCACAGTTCTACAGGCTGGAATAATGGAGCATTACCAGCGTTTAGCAAATAGCTTCCAGTGTATTAATTCTGCTTTAAAACTCTTTCAGGTGATGCCTTTTTCACTGACTTCCAAACACTTGGAGCGCCTGAAGAACAATGTGATGATTATTGAAGCCTGGAACAAGACGGGAAGCCCTGGTTGTGACAGGCTGCTGGGATTAGTGAAACTTCCTCTGCATCAGTTTTACATCTCGTTCAAGTAAACATCTTTCTTCCATGTTTTATTGATCCTAAGTGATGTGCAGAGAAGTCACGGATGGTGTCTGGGGCTTGCGTGGGAGGGTTCTTCATTGTACCTTATAGCAAAAGGTGTTTTTGTCCTGCCAGGCTTCCCCTGGCACTTTCCCGCACTGAGCAGCGTACGAGTAAGTCAACGCTGTCCTCGTACAGAAACACAAGTAGGCTGTGAGAAATAAAGCCATGGAGCCACTCAGACTTGTGGTCCTGTGAAGGAGTAAAACTAGAAGAGATCCAAAGTGACTGCACAGGAAAATTAAGCGTGGCTTTCCACAGTTTTCCAAGATTGTGATGGAGTGATTTCGTTCCTGATTCTGCTCTGCAGACATCCATTGCTGGGGATGCTCGCAGTGTCCACAGTGCAGGATAGTGTTTATGGGATCAAAACCGTCTCCAAGTGCTTCATGTTTTGTCTTGTCCGATGGGTCTCTCCAGAGCTCGTTGTTCTTTTTGGTTCAGTGTTTCGGCTTCTTGTTCAGCCAAGTAAAATACCAGCTTAAAGCACTTTAAATGAATGGAAATACTGGACAGAAGAGAGTCTAAGGCAAAGGATTCATTCCTTTTATTGTGGTCAGGCTAGTGTAGGTGGGGATCAGATGGTGCTGGAACTGACCGGCCACTACTTTGCTGATCATTAGGGTGTCATTTGTGTGCCTTTGTCACTAATCCCCTGTAGTTTCCTTGTGTGTATCTTCCATGTTTAGAGTTTTTGACATTTCTCTGTGAGACTGTCCCTATTCCTTCTTTTCATCCTGCCCAATTCCATCCCCACAGGCACATAACTGCCTCATAAAAATAAAACATGGCTGCAGTATATTAATGGGAGTCGTGTTCCAGCTCATCGCCTCGCTCACAGATCTCTAGGCTGACTTTACCTAAGCCCACATTACTCTTTGGCAAGCTGTGCTTTCTCGTTGCTGAAAACAGCCTTTTCCATTCAGCAGCTCATGGATCTCTGCTTTGGGAAGACGA
>NW_010227287.1:0-1027 GCF_000690775.1 Eurypyga helias
CTTGTGTAAAGTTAAAGAAATGTTCAGACCACTCCCCATCCACTTACAGTGCTTGGGAGCAGAGGCAGGCTCTGTGCATCCACCACAATCACCCTAATGCGAAGGGGGGCAATGCGGACCTGTGCAGCAGGCAGGGCAGTGGCCCAAGCTCGCATGCCTCCCACCATGGCCACATTACTTCCCACAGCGGCCATGTCACCTGACACCACATTCATGTCACCTGATACCACAGCCACATCACCTTCCACCATGGCAAGTCAACCTCCCACCATGGCGACTCCACCTCCCACAGCGTCTCCACCTCCCACAAAACCCCGTGTTTCTGCTGCCATTGTCGGTGTCAACCAGCACCAGTGTCTGTGGCCTCACTGCAGAAAACTAAATGGACATGGAAATCAGTCCATCTCATAGAGGATCATAAGGTATCAGGGCCATCACAAGAGTCAGAGACGGAAGATGAAGCAGTAGTAACCACTCCATCTTTAGCCCTGAGGGAGCTACAGGATATCTATAGAGCCTTCAGCCATTGTCCAGTTAAACATATTATGACCTGGCTGCTCTGCTGCTGCGATAAGGGGGCCAGTAGCATGGAGTTAGAGGGGAGAGAAGCCAGGCAGTTGGGGTCACTTGCTAGAGAGAGTGGCATTGACAAAGGGATAGGAAGTAAGGCCCAAAATGTAAGCCTCTGGAGGCGGCTCCTGGAAAGTGTGAGGGAAAGGTAGTCTTTTAAGGAAAGTGTGCCCCATCACGTATGCAAATGGACCACCATAGAGAAAGGTATCCAGTACCTGAGGGAACTGGCTGTGCTGGAGTTAGTTTATCATGAGGGAAATCAGAGAGATCTAGATCACGTTGACTGCACAGGAGCCATGTGGCGGAAATTAATGCAGAATGGACCACCCTCGTTAGCCGGTGTGTTCTCAGTAATGACTTGATGAAAGGATGTGGAACCAAGAGTGGAAGGCTTGATTCAACATTTCCAGGACTATGAGGACACTGTTTCTTCCCCCATGCAGGCCTGTGTTTC
>NW_010227288.1:0-1574 GCF_000690775.1 Eurypyga helias
GGTTTCCTGCCTCGCTTTACCCCCCCAGCCGCCCGGGCTGGAAGAATGGCAGCGCTCCTGTGTGCCGTAGGTTGTCGCAGAATCAGGGCTTTGTTGGGAGCTACAAGAGGAGAGTCCCCCTGGCTCTAGTGTTGTAAGCTGTTCCCAAAACCATCCAGGGACGCGCAGCCTATTTGGGTTTTGTCTCTGAAGAAAAGGCTGAGTTATTTGAAAAGCCAGGAAGAACTCATGGGGAGAGAAGGTACTTTCAGAAAGTCTGTTTTAGCTTTTGTCTCACAGGTATTGTCCAGGTAGGAATTTCCTTATGTAGGACATGAGGGTAACTGAGCATCAGGACAGGAAAAAAATAACTCAACAATTTATTTTTGTGCTTAGAAATGCTTAGAAACCTCTATCAACCCCTAAAAGTAGAGGAGTGGCAAAATGAGTGTTGGAGGGGGGACTGTCATGAGCAGTCCTATGTCCCGTGTGCCAGCCTATACCAGAGAGTATCCAGCACACTGCAATCCCATCTATACTGGGATGTTCGTGCCTAAAATTAGTTCATGTTCAGAACAGGAATACAAGTTGCTTGACTCTGCAGACACAAAATGCATCAGATTCTTCCTCACGACTGAGACTGCCATACCCTTACTTGGTCACACCAAGTTCAGGGGACACAGGCGCCTGTGTCTTACCTAGAACTCTGCTATACATGAGATTGAGCTGAACACATATCAAATGTCCAGCTCATCTCAGGAACAAAAAAAAAAAGAAAAAAACCCACAGCACTACTTTTAGGTTTATGACTAAGTTCAAAATTAAGGCCTGTAAATGTATTGGTTTGAAGGCAGAGAATGTGTCTAACCTCCCACCAGCGTCAGTAAAGGCCGAAACAACAATCAGCTACTTCTAGTGTAGAAGATTTAGGGTACATTTTACTTACCTAAACATACGTAGGTAGTTCCACCTGGGGTGCCCTCATGTTGTTTGTTCACACAGCACGTGTCAGTCCTATCTGCTGTTCTCATGTGGGTATATCGAATAAGTCTCAAAATCAACTGTCTTGTGAGACACCCCATGTTCAGGCAGCTGGACTGAGTCCCCAGAAGCTGAATCTCTATGGAGACTCCAGCAAATACAGTGGAGGCTCAGGCAGGCAGTACAACCATAAATAGTGTGTATCCCCACAGACTGCTATACCTAGGTGTCTTAATTTTGAACCGCATTCTCCTATATTTCCAAAGACGTTCAGGACAGTGACTAACTTCAGCAGTCATGGCACTTACCTTTCATGTGGTGGGCCAAGGACTCGCGCTGCCAAGAGAAAGCCTGGTTTCCAGTCTGCGTCTCTAGGCAGGGCCTGATATTCCAATGCAGACAGTGCAGGAAAGGCTCCTCACCACAGTGGCAGTAATGACTTGGTCCTGGGTTGAGAGGATGGATCTTAATGTCTTTAACATATCATAGAATCATAGAATCATAGAATCATAGAATCATAGAATCATAGAATCATAGAATCATAGAATCATAGAATCATAGAATCATAGAATCATAGAATCATAGAATCATAGAATCATAGAATCATAGAATCA
>NW_010227288.1:1714-2769 GCF_000690775.1 Eurypyga helias
TCCCCACTTTCAATTTAAACCCGTTACCCCTTGTCCTGTTACTACAGGCCCTTGTAAGAAGTCCCCTCCCACCTTCCTTGTAGGCTCCTCTTCTGTGCTCTGTAAACTGCCTAAAATCCAATTGCTTGGGATCTTCCTAAACAGGGACACTGAGGAAAATCAATCCAAATTAACTAAAGGTATAAATTTAAAGTGTTAAAACTCATTTTTAGTGTAAGTGTAAAGACAGTTTAGTACTGAATAAAGGGGATCCTCAAAGGAGCTTAATGAGGTTTTGCTAATCCATTTAAAGAAGTGAATCTTCCTTCAGTCTTCCCTGTGGACACATCCCTAATCTTTTGTCATAAATTCACTATTGCTGTTCTTGTTTGCATAAATTTTATACAGCTCATGGGTTCAAGGCACCAAATAATGCCCACCTATCTGCTGCTCAGCCACTGTCGGTTACACTTGAGCTGGTGAGAACATGGATGGCGGTTTTATGAGAGCTTGCAAAAGTCCGTCACAATTTGATTTTCTATATATTTTCAGTGGTTTGTTTAAAAAAAAAGAACAAACACACACACACAAACAGCTACGTATTCTATTTACATGCAGGTTTTCATGCGAATTGTCAGCCCTCCCTGCACCTCTGACAATTCCTTAAGGCGGGATGTTACTTCTCCCTGCTTGTGATCTAGAAGCAGGAGTTTCATCTCAGGCCAGTCCTAATGAAACTGGGTTCAGCCTTTTTAAATGCAGGAGCTGTTCACATTCCCATCAGAGCTTAGCATCTAGGGAACATATCAAGCAAACACTGGACGCAGAATCACTTGTTTCTTCCTCAGAAGAGGTTTTTCGCCCGAGTTTTCTACTTGCTCAGAGCGCCCAGCTCAGCAGATTGGTTTTTTCCCCTTCCAGAATCATCGTATACCCAACATTAAATTTGCCCATGCTGAATTAATGCGTCCAAAGAACATGCGCTCCGTCCGGGTGAGACAAACCGAAGGGAAACCTGGGATTAACGGGAATTCCTCGTAGAATACGAAATTCCTCGTAAAAAAAAAAAAAAAAAA
>NW_010227289.1:0-8059 GCF_000690775.1 Eurypyga helias
TCTGGATGGCATCCCATTCCTCCAGTGTGTCAACTACACTGCACACTTGCTGAGGGTGCACTCTAACCCACCATCCATGTTGCTGACAAAGATGTTAAACTCTGCTGCTCCCCTCTGGTCTTCACTCAGACATCGAGCCATTGCCCACAACTCTTAGAGTGTGACCATTAAGCCAGTTCTTTATCTATCCACTTTTTCCAATCAGATGGAGGTGCCAGGCAGATTAATACACTTCTGTTTAAACAAATAAGCTTATATGTAGAAAGAAAGCAAGACATGTGAAACCCCATGGGTTCTGCAACTAAAAATCTTTGTTATCCACCTTGTCTTTTGAGCTGGAAGTCACCAGCCAAGGTTTTCTTGGCAAAAGAAATACTGATAGCACAGGGCATGTCAGAGTGGAGAATTGCAAGAGAAATTTAAAAAGCTGTCCCACAGTAAAATTGAAAACTTGTCTTGCAAACACTCCACTTCTAATGTTGAAAAATGACTGCCCTCAAAAGGTTGTCTTGTTCCCTTAGACACTACTCTCCTAGCCTGTCAACATTTGCATGTCAGACACATCCCATGTAATGGTAAGACTTAGCCAAAAGACACAGCTGCGCCCCACCAACTTACCCCTCTCTACAGAGCTATTCCTTGACATATTTCCACTTCTTTTCCTTTTTTTCACTTCTTTACCAGATACGGCAGAAAAGTAGTCCTTAAAAGGTGCTTCAAGTATCCAGTTACAAAGGAAGCAGTGGATCCATGGCTTGCTTTTCAAAGGTGCAGCAACCCCAAACAGACTGCAGGCTAAGAGCCAGATGCTCCACACCTCTGAAAAACCCGACAATGCCACCACTGCCTTCGGGTATCCAGCAAAGGATTTCTAAAGGTCTTCATATGCTTATTAGTAGCTGCAAAACATTTATATTTCTTGGAACTGGAAATGAATGGAAGATATGAAGCCTTATACCAGAGAACAACTAAATACTGCAAAATGCAAGTAGAAGAGAAGGCCTGCAGACACCACATTTTGATTTTGTCTCATACACGTTGTTATGTCATAACTTTGCATGTGTATATGATGAGCAAGATACCAGGATGACAAGACAATCCAAGAAACATTTAAGTAAATTCGAGAATTTTGGACCTACAATTCCAGTCATGCACTGAAAACATCTAAAATACACAACTGTCTAACTTTATCTGATGATTTTTTTAATACATACCGTTACACTCAAGCATTTTAATGTAGCCCTTGCTTAGATTAAAAAAAAAAACAACCAACCCAACAAACAAAAAAAACCCCTAACCACACCAGGCCCAACCACACATTCTGTAATAATTTATTAAATTGCTAAGTATTAATATGAAACAATATTGAAATATTAAGTATTTATTTAAATTCTATGAATGTCAGTATTATTTGGGTAACAGCCTGGAATGAAAGCTCTTCAGGGAGCTATTGACTGCCCTAATATACAAGGACTGGAAGCAAATTTACTGCAGCATTAAGTCTGTGAAAGACATCTTAACATTTAAGTCCGTTTTGAGAAACAATGAACAATTTTTGATAAATGAAAGCACAAAACTATACATGAAGTAGAATGCTCTTCAAAAAGCTTAACTGCAGATCCAAAGCATCAACACTGTGGATCCATGTGTTAGTGCATAAGTATTTGTGTGATTAGAAAGTTTATAAAATTATCGTAACTTAAGCATCTTTTTATCAAGTTCAGATTAGTGGTCATCTGAGGATTCTTCTTCATGCAGTCTCATAAGATTTATACAGCAAAATTTCTGTTCTAAAGGCAGCCAACAGGGAGCAAGGTACCATGCTTCTACTTTATATCTACCTTTAATATGAACCAAACAACGTATAGTTTTTGAACATAATAGGACTGTTACCCAATTTTAAGACCATGTAATGTTTTCCCTTCAATTATAACAGCACAGAAATTGTATGGACACTGGAAAGACTGGAATAAGCTATTCCAGTTCATTCCAGATACTTAAAAAAGCAAGCACATCACTGAACATCATGCTGAAACTTAAGAAGTTACAGAAACATGGGCATCATTCAGCTGTCGAAGTTCTGCACCTCTGGATAGTACAGAAATTGCCAGAAATTTCTTATTCAGAAGAGCTGCTGTTCATCTCTGGCCTTTCATAAACTAAGCTTGAACAGAAGATGTTGGAATGCATTTGACAAAGTCTTACCTGTCGATAAAAAAATAAGCCTGCTTCTGTCACTGAAATTTGTAAGAGAAGACACAGCTCCTGTTAAAAGCAGCTTGTCACTGAAAAGATTAGCAATAATTAGGAAGGATATCTGTTGATAAAAAATGAAATTGGAGGCCAAGGTAAATATGTTGTCACAGAAAAGTTTTTGTAGGAGCTGGAAATTTTATTTTGAGGCTGCCAACATTTAACAAAACAACTTCATACTGTTTTCCATTGTCTACAGAAATACAGTAACTTACAGCTGTGCTTAGTCCATTCTGTCACTAATACATATAAAAACAAGTCTGCTGATAAATAAGTGAAAAAAAAAATCTATTTACTAACCACCACCACTGTAATTGTACCTGTAAATTTTGGAAGACATCTGCATAGAATAGTTAGGACTGTAAGGGTGCATTTTAAAATTTTTATTTTGTACTGTACTACTAGGATATGCAAAAAATTTAATTAACATGCAATACAAAATATTTGAGATAAACAAGGTAAAACTCAGTGTGCACAACCGGAAAGCAGTGCTAAAATGTCCTCCCGTGTTTCTAACTAGACGTCAGAAAACAACGTTTTTATATGGTGGAATTTCAACTTCCCTTCACAGCAAAACTAGATTTATAACCATTTATAACCACTTTCATAACCATGAAAGTCTATAATTGTCTAGGTTCCACTGAAGATGGATTAAAGATGTGGAGAGAATTATCTAGTACTAGATAACAAGAAGTAATTATAGAACATCTCAAATCAGCATTAAGTAGATGCATTTTAAAATTAGCTGTTAACTAGTTATAAGCATTTGTGAGATGACCAGTGACGAACGTGCAGTTTTTTTGTTGCATCACAGATGTATATAGCACATTTGGAGAACAGCAACACTTAAGCCATTCACTCTTTATTAAGACCTCCATATTGCATCAATTATCACATGGCCTGTAAAAGCTTACCATTTATCCCTAAATATCTTGCATAAAACTCAGGCACTGACTTATGTGCCACTGATATGCAATACCTCCCAAACTAATGCATTACCCTGGCTTGCACACAGGTGA
Source organism: Eurypyga helias (assembly GCF_000690775.1). Taxonomy (NCBI): domain Eukaryota; kingdom Metazoa; phylum Chordata; class Aves; order Eurypygiformes; family Eurypygidae; genus Eurypyga; species Eurypyga helias. The sequence continues at coordinate 3,273 of NW_010227289.1, forward strand.
ACAGTATGAATATTTTTCCACTCCAAGGAAAAACAAGGGGTGGGGGGTGGGTGGAATATAATGAGGGAGAGGGAAAAAAAGAAAAGGACATCTTCTCAGCTGCTGGCACCCTGTCGTGTCCATATTTCTCTGTAGCTGCCATTTTAAACCTGTAATATTCCACAAACTTAAGTTTCTCCTCAACCACTGTGCTAATGAATATGCAATACCCTAACTGCTTTTTTCCTTGAACGCATAAATGTGACCATTTGCACAAGACAAAGCAGTCACAAGCCATCACACTAAGTATGTCAAAGCTACCATGCAGAGGCCGATAAGCTCTCCACAGCATGGCCTGATCCTGTATCAGTGAAGTCAGTGGGAATCAAGGACTCATATCAGAAACAAACTAATCACCAAATTCTGCAATTTATTTCTGTACAAGGACTCTGGATGGTCCTTGTTCATACTTGCTCATATTGTTTTCTAATTTTATGAATCCCCAAAGTCAGCAAAGCAGGATTTTACGTAACTCAGCTTCTTTACCTACTCTTCTGATCTTCTGTCATAGCAGTCAGTAACATAAAATGAAAAAAACCCACCCATATAGGCAGATATCCTTACTTTAACTTTGACATTTAAGATAATAAGCAATATTTTTAGTAATGTTCTGTGATTTTTAGGTGCTCATTTTCGAACACTTGGAATGAAACACTTTGACTAGGAGAAGAGAGGAAAGGTGCTAGCATTTTCCAGTAAAATTCACCCCTTTAAGGAGAGCTCTCAAATTCAGTAATTCAGAATCACAAGGCATTCAAAATGATGAGTAACTCAGAAAATATATTTTTTTTTAATGTGGTTCATTTTTATAAAAAGAACCTGAGAAAAATATTGAAGACTACTTGTTGTTAGTATTCAAATACCAATTTTAGTTGCTAGGATGTGTCTTAACATACTTTTCCCAGTCTCCTGTGACACTGAAGAACTTCACTGAAACTACACCTGTCTGTTCCTTCCTAGATGACTCCTGAAAGGTATCCCACAGGTAGGACATTGGCTGAGAACTTCCCAGTTCTCCCAGCTTGCCAGACCTTACAAACTCTTTCATCCTATCAAGCGCTTGGAATAACCACCATCACTAATAATTTGGTTTGTGTATGCACACATTTGCCCAAGTATCATAAAAGTAATGCAGGCTAAGCCAGAGGAGAAGCAAGAGATCTTGTCACAAAACCCTAGATATCGGCAGTGATTCTGCTAGATACAGACTTAGGGCAGGTCTTCCACAGAAGAGTTTGGTTTGCAGCATTACATAAAAATAGCCACATGTGGGATATTTTTGCCTTTTTCACAGGACATTACATAAATATAGTTCCCCCATTCACCCATTCAACCATACATACATGCACACTTATTGTGGGAGACTAAATATAGATAATCTATTCACAGATAAGCTCTCCACTGATCACAAAACAAACCAACTGACCAACCCCCAAAAAAAAACACCCCACCCAAACCAAAACCAAACAATCCCCCTCTGAAAGGAATTCCTCCCATGATAAAGACCAGTGAAAAACAAACAATGCTTTACATTCACTATACTGTAGAACACAGGTCATTTATCAGATTACTTTCCAGTGTTTTACTGACCTGTCATTTTATTCTTTCTGCTACAAAATTTAACATTTATCTGCAATGGAAATTACATAAAATTTATAGTGGTCACAACTGTGCATCTGACAATTTTTCATAGGAAAATATTGCAAAATATTATGTTTAAAATCAAGTGTATTTCCTGCTAATATGAAAGCTGTGAGAATTAAGTATTTTTTCATGTATCTTGATAAAATAAAACATTTTGCCCTACACAGAATACTACTTTGGTGGACATATTGGTGTTACAAAATTGTTTAACGGTTCACTTGATTACTGTGTGGTGCTGTCACTACCTTGGATCTTAATGCTAGTTAAGACATCTGCTATTTCTACTGCAAGAAATTAAAGACAAGATTTCCAAGCACACTTTTCGTGACAAATATCCAGTTTCAAATGCAGCCACATCAAAACAGAAAAACTGGAACAAAAGGGAATGAACAAGTTTGGTACCTTCTATCATTTATGTGATTTTTCAATAACAGGTAATACTCTGTGGAAAAAAAAATTATCTACTCATTCTACATAGCCATTCAGGAAATCTTACTGTATTAATGACATACCAGTTTCATAACTTCATTCACAATGAACATAACCTCATCCTAGAAAAGTTCTTTGTTTCAACAAAATTATATTCTGCTCAGAAAGTGTCCCGTGAAGAAAATACGCACCTCACTACAGGTTCTCCCCACATCCATCAACACAGTAGATTCCAGATGGTGCAGATAAATATGATTAGTACACTAGACTTCAGTTAGAGTTCTGCTTTTCAGAAGAATTACATTGTTTATAACCATCGATAGCTATCAACAACTAAAAGCCTTTGCAATTCTAGTATTCAGACTCCTAACAAAATTTAAAAAGTCTAGATACCTAGTGCATACACAAAGATACTGTAAAAAGCTTCCCCATAATTACAACATACACCTTTGTGAGATCCTGAATATCCTCCTGAAGAAACCCAGCAACTGTCAGGAGCTTCCTGCAAGACAGCAATTTAAGATACAGAATAACAGTATGGTGCAGATGAGATGATTATGGTCGAGTGTGAATCATTAGGTACAGTATTAGCTTGTGGGTAGATATAAAACACTATGCTAGACAAAAAAAATTAAAATCCAGTTACTACATGTTTAGCATTTCTGTTTGGGATTTTTTTTTCTTTAATCAATAATTATAAACTGTAAAAATGTACCCTAATTCACTACAACAGACTATGCCCTGAGAAGTAATATTACGCACTAAGTAAAAGCAACTAGAAAGTGTCAGGTCTATAATTCAAAAGCATGAACTGTCTACAAGAAATTTCTTGGAAGCATGTATTTCCTCCATTTTTCAGACATACATTGCTTCTTCAGAGGAAAAGACTAATGAAATTTATGCGAATTCTGGTTTTCCCACCTTTAACTCAAGATTTTTTTTTTTTTTTTCCTTTTCTCCTTTAAACTCTTTGGGAAAACTGAATGGCTTCATAGATGAGGCTCTTGCTTTTCACCTCTGAGACAAGACTTAGGCCTAGCATAAGGTTCTGAAAAAACTGAGCCTCATGAACTCCACCAAAGGACACCAATCAGAGCACTTTCGGAGAGGCAGTCATTTATCTAAACACGAAATGAGCCCACCTCACCAATGCTTTGCTACATTCTTCTTTGCTGATTGGAAGAACAGAGAAGAGGCTGGAAAAGAAATAAACCTCTGAGCACGTGAGGGAAAAAAAAAAAAAAGGAAAATTCTGTTAGATGGACACTGAACTTCCTTTGAAATTAATCTGAATGTTAAGTGCATTTGAGAATCGGCGACTTACCCTCTTTCCTTTATATATGACATTAATAAAACAGTAAATTGTAAAGATATCATCACCACATGAGTACAGGACAAAGATGCATTTAAAAGTCACATCTACATTTCACTTAACTGCTTCTTTTGCCAAAACTACTCTAGAAGACACAACTCAAGAGTTGTGGGTTTTCCCCCCCAACACAGAAAGTGCAATGATTCACTTCCTACTGTATTTAAAAAAAAAAAAAAAAGGAACATTCTTCCCTCACAGAACACCAAACAAAACCAAGCAAACAGCCTTGCCCAAAAAGTTTATGAAGTCTCTAAAGACACACCACTTAAATTATTTTCTGGTAGTCACATTTTGTTAATTGCATTTTATATTATTCTGAAAAGGTCTTCTTGTTGAGTCTGGCTATGCAGACAAGCCCTTCCAAACCCCTTCAATTCTGTTCATCATTATACAGTCCTGTTTTAAAAAAAAATTATCTACTCAGGAAAACACTCATTCTTGTCCATAAAGACTAGCGACACATTCTAATTAAGCAGCATTTACACGAAATAGGAAATGCCAGAAATTTTGACTGTAAGACAGAACCTAAGCTTTCTCACTCTATTACCACTTCACTTATTTATCTTAAAACAAGTTCTATATAAGATAATTAATCAAACAGTATAAAATGACAATTTACTTTTCCCCCTATTCAAATGACTCAAGGATTTGATTATATAAGAATATGTAAGAAGCCAAAAAACCATTAATATGCAGGCATGAATAGATTATTATAAATATTAATCAGAGCAGCTATAGCAATGCATTCCAATAACTTTGTACAAGTTTGTTATTGTGGAGATCGTTAATGCTGCTCCAGTGTTTAATATGTTGCTCCAGCAACACACAAGATAAATCAAATGCCAATGGAGTAACAGTTAATATATTTAGCAGCAGAGAATTTAACCCCTTAAAAATGTGATTTCTTCTACTCTAATTTCTAAAGTCTCAAATCACATTTGTTCCTCTAACCCCTTTGTTTCTAGGACACAGAAATTTCTACAAAGACTAATCCAGTGAATGAAGAGTTTGCATCAATTCAAATGACACACACAACAGCAAAATATAAAAGCAGTAAAGATGCTGAACTTTCTACGAAGACATTTACAGTTGTCCAAAGTTTGATTTTATATTTGAAGGAACTTCAGAGAGTGAGAGCCTTGTATTCTGCAGCTTCTGCTGGACATTTTCTCCATAAGAACGTTCATTCACTACACTGTAATTCTCTGACCTCTGAACCACAAACCAACTAAATTACATTACAGTAAGTAGCTGTACCCAGTAACCTTTATGTGTGTTAACTAACAATTGCTGAAACCGCTCT
>NW_010227289.1:8084-10072 GCF_000690775.1 Eurypyga helias
CAGCAATACTGAATGGTTAGGCAGGTATGTTCCAAAGATCACAGTTCCAGAACATCACACAGCTGTGAGCTTACTGCAATTTGTTGGAAGTATCTCTTCAATTATTTCATGTAAGAAGCTTCAGGACACTGACAGCCTGAAGTAATTTAGTTATATATTTTCTTCTTTCATATAATTTACATTGTTACCATGAAAAAATTAAAGCTTGATTTTGACAGCTTATTGTTTGCGTTTCTTTCAAAGGGGAAGATATGACTTGTTTCAAATTCACTTTTATTGTTTAGTTTCCTGTGTGGCAGTCTGGTCTGCAAACTTTTCTAAATTTAACTATTCTCATTGGATTAAAAAAAAAAAAGTGTGTGGGAATAGTTTTTCCATCAGGTATAGGCTTTAAAAACTCACACTTAAAAGAGTCATGCTACAGCCATCCGTGTTTTGTAAAAGCAATAAAAATATCAGCACCATCTCTAATCAAAGTTCTGAAATCATTTTCAAGTATGAAAATACAATGCAACTCTGTCAAAGTAAACAGAACACACAGCTATATTACCAACTGTTTATGTAATCAAGGATCAAGAACATGATCCTTAATACATTGCCAGCTGACTTCACACTTTCCGGGTTCATACTAGCCAATAATGAAATACTGCTAATCAAGCTGACCCAGGTTACTCTGCACATGCTTTAATGTGTCTTTTATACTCAAAAAACATCAGGTCCTCTGGGATGGGTAAAAGTTCTTGCTCAAGTTCTTAAGTTCACACTCCAGTTGTACCTGAACCTACCCATTTGTCAGTGGTCAGAGACAATATGATGAAATTATCCTCTCAAGCCACTCTCACACCACCTTCATACATTCATTACATGCTTCTGCAACTAAAACCATCAAGTAAGACAGCATCCTAGAGAACCTCAAAACAAATGGCCACGCAGTATGTCCTTAGCTACAGAGAGACAGATAGCTCACTGAGACAAAGCCCTGCCAGGGAGATGCTCAAGCCTTGATCAGTCTTAACTACATATTGTAAACATTAATGTACACTTAGAAATGCCTGTTAGCTACTCTGTTCCTGAATGAGTTATGAATATACTAAGACTAGAGGTTGTCTATTTTAGTTTTGAAATGCAACAGTAGCCCCCACCCATCAGATTCATAGAATGGTTTGGGTTGGAAGGGACCTTAAAGACCATCTAGTCCCAACCCTCCTGCCATGGGCAGGGACACCTTCCACTAGACCAGGTTGCTCAAAGCCTCATCCAGCCTGGAATTATTTAGAACCATTGGAATTCCACACTTTATGTGCCTGTTTTCTTTCCAAATGATACATTTTGAGAAGGCTACCTGGTTTTTGGGTTTTTTCCCCCTCCCTTGTTGTTTTCTGTGCCCCACAGAAACAGCAGCTTGAAACTTATCTCAGTCAGGAAGCACTTCGGCCAGGAGAAATACACACAATTTTGGTGAAAAATCTAGCTTGTAAATCTAATTCCCTCAGTGAGTAGCCTGTTTGGAAAAGAGGCGAAGTCACCATTGTAGAAACTTCCACAGTTGTACAATGTTTCTCCCCTGGGCCTTTGGACCAGCACAGTTCCATCAGTGTAAACAACCCCTTATATAGACGAATTTTAAGGAAATGAAAAAATAAACCATCCATGTTCAATTTTACTGGACTAGAAATGTGTTTTAATTCCCATAAAATTTACAGGTATGTAAATAAAAATGTGTGGTTACAGAAGTGCGCTTAAGGAAGATTTGAAAAAAATCGCAAAGACTGAATCTGTGCAGAACAAAAGGGAAGCGATAGCTCCCTCCTGCTGTGGTGTTTTTGATTTTTTTTTAATTGTACAGTCTCAATGACCAGTCAGAACTACCTTTTGCTCCATCATCTATTGGACTTGCATGGTCTTGGTTAAGTACAAGCTACCAATGTGTGAATTAGCAGGCTGAGATACTGTAGTGTACATATGTGCTGGATTCAGTCAGGTAAGAG
>NW_010227290.1:0-9169 GCF_000690775.1 Eurypyga helias
CCCCGCACCCCCCACCGCATGCTTGTGCTTACACCTGCAAGTTACTATTCATCCTCCGATGCTCAGCAGGCTCCTAATTGCTTCAGCTGGATATCCCTCTCCTTACTGCCAGCCTGTCTCAGCGTGGGGGACTCTTCTTGCTTCCCTGCGCTGCAGGAGCTGGCATGAGGTCTCCCTTCCCAGCAGACTGAGGCACCAGCCCCATGTCTCTGTTTCTCCAGGGTGCGTCGACATGCTGAGTATAGAGGGGCATTTCACCTTCACAGCAGAGCAACCGCAGCTGCACTGCGCGACCTTCTTCATCGGGGAGCCCGAGGAGCTCATCACAATAGACTATGACTTTGTAAACATCGACTGCCAAGGGGGCGATTTCTTGAAGGTAAGAAACTGGCGAGTCCTGCTGCGCTTCCCCTTCCCTGTTCTCCTCTGACATGCAGGATCTCTGCTACGTGTGGAAGGGGCAGGCGAACGCGTGTGCGCACTGTGTGTGCAGAACAGGCTTTCAAGATGCAGCCAGCCAAGACAAGGTGCTCAACCCTGTTAGGGAGGTTTTCTTATTGCATCATGAATCACACGAGTCCTGCAGATAGTGATACAGCCCTCTGAATGGCTGTTACTGCTCCGGGACCTCTGCTCACAGGTCACTTAGCATCAGCTTATTAAGGAGTGGATCATTGCAGGCTTTCTTTCAAATGGCCCCACTATAGCTTTTCACTTTGGCTCTGAACAGGAAGAGGTTTGTGACTCGGAGCCGTTTATTTTCCATTATCAAATTTTACCAGCACGTTTGGCTAGTAGACGGAAGTGTTGACCAATATCTGAACTTGGCTCAGGAGAGAAGGGGAGGCTCAACAGCCCCTGGCTGCTCCCCTCACCTTGGGCTCTGCCCCTTGCTCTGTGATGGCACAGACCCCATGCTGTCTGATGGCAAGCTGAGCTCCTGGGAGGAGGAGGAGAAGGATAGGTGCCCTTCAGCCCTTTCCTTGTCTACCTGTCCTGGAGGGGTGCTGCCTCCGGCACACTTTATCCTGGGGAATCCTGTCCCTGTATCCCCTACCCCTGCCTGGGATCTCTCCCCATGTTGCTACAGGGAGGCCGATTTCAACCTCTTGTGGGTCCGGGGGATTTGTACCTAGACTTAGAGCCACTTATGGGGGCTAGAAAAATGCCAAGAGATCTTTCAGGCTTTATAAGGGTTTCCTTCACTGGAAGATGAAGTCCCCAGTTTCTGCATTGTACTATTGTATTTATACAGGCAGCTTTTCCCTGATGTAATTTGAGCATCCATCTCTTGTTACTTCAGAAAACTTACAGTTCTGGTAAATCCAGAGACTTATCCTGCAGGTTTTCCATGACAAAGACCCACACATACTCACATTAGGATTACTCCCTGAAACAATGGCAGGATATGGTTCTTGGATTTTTGAAGTACTGACTGCAGCTTAGAAGGAATTACCAGGTGAGAGTGGCTAGGAGGGAATTGAAAGAGCAAGGCAGGCAGCTGCACAGCTATGCTAGAGTTAATACACATTTCCAGTTTTGACACATTTCTGACAGGTTTTCCTGAAGACTGCGAGGGCAAATTGTTGCCATTTTTGTTGAAGGAAAGATATGTAGAGATAGCTGTTTGAGGTCCAGACAAGTAGGCAGCATTTGTCCTACTTTCTAGTGCTTAGGACCAGTTGAAAGAAGAGACACAGGAGAGAGCAATATCTCTGCCAATAATTCCTCCCTGAAGCTTTATTGTATTCCAATAACTCTGGAAAGCCTCTGGGGCCATTAATGACAAGCTGCAAAACATGGATGGTGGAAAATTACAGGCCAGATCAATGGACTTAGTGCTCAGAGTTTGAGAGGGTGACTTATGTTTCATCTGGCTTCCAAGTCGAGCCGATCAAAACATTCTCATAGCAACAATGAAATTGCAACAGTAAGTAATAAAAAAATTCATGCAAATGTGATGATGCTGGAGCAAAAATGCCTGCTTCCTTCACAAAAAGTTCACCAAAATTGTCACCTGGAGATAAAGACAACACTGAAATTTAAATGTATCCCTTTCCTTAATACAGATTAAAGCTTGAATAATTAGTGAAATCCTAGGAAATTGATAAATACAAAGAATTTTTGGTTTAAATTACTGGCTTTGAACAGGCCATCTGGTGTCAAAATAAAACAGTGTCTGTAATACTTCATGTTTCTCTCCTCTGCTAACAGAGTGATAAGCAAAAGCCTTGTTTTCAATTACTGAACCCCTGTAGATATTTGATGGCTGGATACTCAAAGGAGAGAAATTTCCCAGTTCCTCGGACCATCCCCTCCCCACTACCCAAAGATACGTAGACTTTTGTGAAAGTGGCAATGTTCGGAGGAGCATCAGGTCATCACAGAACGTGGCAATGATCTTCTTCAGGATTCACCAGCCAGGCAATGGATTTACCATCACAGTCAAGAAAAACACCAACCTCTTTCGTAAGTCTGCCTTTTATGCCATCAAATGGGCTTGCGTCTGTGGCGGGAAGCAAAATGAATGTGTTGATTTGCATTGGCTTCCCTCACTGGGTTTATCTGCACAGCATTTGACGCAGGCTCAGTGTGTGTCTCAAGGAAAAAAAGTGAAGTGTAGGAGATAACTTAAGCATAGCTTCAGTCTTCAGGAGCAGAAAGCCCTGTCTTCCAAAGAAGATCTCTTCCAATCTAATATGGTCATGTTCCAATACATTTGGCTAGCACAGAGTGTATTCATTTAGATTAGCAATTTCTAGGTCTGGGTGAACTATGAGGAAAAAACGTTTGAGGAAGTTCAACAGCAAAACCAGCGTATTGAACAGTTAACATATAGTTATGAACGATATGTGATCCCAAGGATCTATTGGCAAGTTATTTCCCTAAGCCTGTGAGTTGGCAGGGCACAAATAATGGTCACTTGCATTGTTTTTCCAAGAGGGGACAGGACATCCAACAATTATAGGTCAGACTGGCCTGAACAATCTGCCTCACCATGCGAAGAATGAACATGGTGGGATGTCTGCCCTGTCCTTACTCCGAGTGGTTCAGACACAAGCCTGCAAGCTGAGTCTCCACGCTGGGATGGCTTCGTGCTTGTGGGTGTGATTATGGTGTGCAGCTGTGGGAGGTGGCTTGTGTCCTTCACCAGCCTGCTGAAGCAGCTCCAGGCCTCCAGGTCTGCGTGGAGGATCCCTTGGGTTGAGCGCGCAGATAAGCTTACCTGAACTGTTAAGTTTGAACTTTAAGTTAAATCAGCATGTACCCATTCTAGTTGCAGGGTAGGGAGCTCCAGTTAAGAGGAGCAGAACAGGACTTAGGGGTTTGCTGGCAATATCAGGTGATAACCAGCCAAAAGCTAAATAAAAGCCCTGCATCCATAGTTAGCTTCTTTCAAACTGGCAAACAGTACCAGCCCTTGACGTATGGATCTGGGGTGTGAGCTCTCACATTCCCCGCTTCACCCTCAGCTTCTGCCAGATCACATGCTACATGGTAAGCAATGAGCAGGGAATTTTTTAGGGAACAAACGCTGCGCAGGAACCTCGGAAAATGCCATATGCATGTTTTTCAACATTTGGTTCTAATTCTCAGTAATTAAATAATCTGTTCTTTGTTAGTAATTAAAGTACATCATTTTGCCACATGCAGTGATGACTGCACAAGTAACTTGTACCTTCTCCTGTGCCCCAGCTTGCAATGTCATCTCTCAGACTCCCTCGGGAAGGTTTACCATGGTCATTCCTCACCAGCACAGAAACTGCAGCTTCTCCATAATCTACCCAGTCGTGATAAAAATATCTGATCTTATCCTGGGACATTTAAATGGCCTCTTTTTAAAGGTGAGTTTTTAGTTTCCTAAGAAATCACCACCATGCGTGGTTTTTCTGGGCATGGGAGAGGGAAGGGGGTGAAGTGGGGATAGCCTGTGGCACTGGCTGCTAGGGCATGTGTGCTCCGGACCACGTGCATGCGCACTGCGGGCTTGGTTTCCCCTCAGAGACAAGAGCTGGGTCTGTCTCTGTCATTATTGTCTAATATTGCAGAGACAATCAAATTATGCAAAGTACCATTAATGCATGTAAATACTGCTTGCCATAACAAAGGGGAAGAATTTAATTAGAAAGAAAGGAGTGCTTTCCTGAAGAGCTGTCTGTAAACTAATGAAAGCAGCAACCACACTGAGCAGAGAGACACAGGCTAGATAGTGAGGTATTAGCAAGGAGAAACTACAACATGCTCACAACTGACTCCCCGCTCGGCGTGCTGAGCATCCTCTACTCCTTCTGCCCTGTTGCACAGCGCAGGGCCAGGGTTTGGCCACGGCATTTGGTGCTTGGTGATGACCAGACAGGAGAGGACAAGAGCATTTTTTAGTGGCACACTGTGCCTGGGAGATCTAAGAAGGTGCAAAGTTCAAAATATCCTGAAGGATAGGAGCATGAAAGTTTTTTTTTGTGCTGCTTGTGAGACTGGTAGACTGGGTCCTTCACAGGGACTGCGAGTGTCTGAGCAAACCAGGCTTCGAGAGCTGGGAGAGTTGACTTATTCAGCAGTGGGCAGGAAGGAGCAAAAGCAGGAAAATGATGAAATCAGGCATTTACATAACAGCATGTGGGTGACAGCCCGAAGGTGTGCAGGGTATCTGTGCAAGACGAATGCTGTATGCCAAAAACATTTTCAGCAAAAGAACACTTGTGGGTCTAATATACAGTGAGCCACTGTCTTCATACAAAACTACTCTTTCGGTTAATTCCTACTTTAGTTAAACTTTACTAGAATAGCACATTTTAGCAAAACTTATTGCTTAGGAATAAGTAGGGTATAGTGAAACTTAAGTTCCTGTCTGTCACAGCTGAGTGTGGGCACGCATGCAGCCCAAGCCTGTATTAATTTGATTACATGTCTAAGCATCCGGAATGGAATTTCTTATCTGCACTAAAAGCAGTTGAATCAACAACTTAACTAATTGCCAGTAGTTTCAGTGCCTATTTAGGTCTTTCTTTGGAATCCCTTAAGGAAATTAACTGACTAATACCAAATTGAAGTAGTGTTGCTCGGGATGAGAACAGCCTGATTTCACATAGGTTTGAGCACAGAGGACTTCTAAAACCTACTGATGACTGCAAACATGTCTAGAGAACTGATACCCTGCGAAGGTAAATTATAAATAACTTTTAATCTCTGCCTTTTTAGAAACCATCAGCAGGCTGTACGGGAGTGGGAGATTTTGTAGAGCTGCTAGGAGGAACTGGCTTAGACCCATCCAAGATGTTTCCGTTAGCAGATCTCTGTCACTCCTTTCATGGGTCTGGTAAGAATTCCTTCTTCCACTTACCTCCACATAACAAAATAATTAACCAGAGGGAGTCGTGTAGAGGCCCCCCTCCCAAACGCAGATTTCCTGCTAGACTGGTAAACTTGTAGCAGAACATGAGAGCTAAAGCTATTTGAGCCCGAGGCTGGGCTGTGTTATACAGCACACCCACAACCACCTTCACTTGCCCCTGCAGTAATCATGAAAACAAGGTTAAGTTACCCATATTTTTAAAATGTTTGTACTATGACATGCATGATTATTAGAATGTCAACAGATAGATGAGGCTGAACATTCATAACAAATGAAGGCAGAACAGTTATATTTTCAATTAAAGAGTTTTTTCTCACTTACTCAGTGTTTCCAAAGCCTCCTTCTCTGCCACAGGCGTAACACATGCCCCAAAAGCCTCAGAGCTCTTTCTCTGCTTTCAACCTTGAGGGAGTTCTGAACCTGTTTCGCTATCATCTTTCTGCCCATAAAAATAAGAATTCTCAGTTTCCCTAGTATTCAGTGATGCAGAGTATGAAGTGTTGCTGTGATGTGACAGACCAGTCCGTGTGGCACATGTGTTGTAACTTGGGAGTGCATCAGATAAGTGGGGAGAGCAGGTGCTTGCCTGGCACTTTGCCACCGTGGTCTCCATTGCCTTTCATCACACCACACCTTAATGATCCAGACACTACTGGAAGGTTTAACTGATGCCGAGTGAATACTAAGCTCTGTGATGAGATTAAAATGTGCTTTCCTGGTGGTGCGAAGGAAAAGAAATCCCACCTTGGCAGTCCCCAACTCTCCCAGTGACACAATGGTCCATCTAAAGCAGTGGTTAGTCATATGCTTGGTTTCCCCCATATACATGCTAAGCACTGCCTTTTGAATTTGCCATGCCTCTCTCACCTGCTTTTGTTACTCTGAAGAACCTCCTTACGCACAAAACCACCCATCCCTTTACCAGGAAACAATTAAATATTGTTAATTTTGGATATCTCCAGGATAGGGAGCACTTTCCCATCACTCGTGGTATCTAACAGTAGCACACCTTCCCAAATGCAAACATGTACAGACCTGTGCTACGTGTCTATCTATACACAAGTGAGCCTGCTGACGGATGGGAAGTGAGCGGCATTTGCGTGAGTAAAGGTTACAACTCTTACTTAAATACCCAAGCCATTGTAAAATGTGATTAAAAATAAGAAATGAGGTATTTCATCAGCAATACCACCACTGACTGCTCATTAGTACACACAAACTTGCTGTGTTTCCAAAATTGTATGGATGGGTGCTTTATAATTCCCAACATTTAAACATCTCTTTTCCCTCACTCTCATCTAAGTGTATCTCAGTATTTCCTCTACCTCTCTTTTCTCTGACTAGCCCAAATGAAGATTGGCTGTGACAATACTGTGCTGCGAATGGTGTCCAGCGGCAAACACATCAACCGTGTGACATTTGAGTATCATCAACTCGACCTGCAGGAAGCAGAAAACAGAAAGGAGAATAGCATTGAGGAATTCTGCTTTCCTAGTATCTGACAAACCAGGCCACACATTTTCATATAGCTAGTGAAAATGAGGTTCTGGTGAATTCAAAAAAATGTATTTTTCCTTTAACCAGCTGGTATTATCAAGCCTTTCTACAGTAAAAGCGTATTTCTTTTTTTCATATAAATCAGTCATTCCCATGAGCAAGAAGGAAGAAGCAAACATTGTAGTAAACTTTATTATCATTATATTTCTTCCACAGTATTTAAGCTCGTTTACCTCATCCAAAATCAATAGCAAGAACAGAAGGCTATGTTTCCCATATAATTATTATTAGGAAAACAGGCACAGACCCTCTGTGCATCTAGCCTGAGGACACAGGAAACCCACAAAAAGTCTAAACTTCATGCAGTAACTTTATCCTTTTATGTAGGGTATAAACAAAAAAATTAGATGGTGGAATACACTTCCAGTTTTGTAAGAGGAAACCTGACATCAGTGTGTATAAAAACTACTGGTTTGTTTATGAATATAAATGTACTATTTATTTCTAATGACAAGTTTTTAATACAACTTTATAGCATGGAAACTCTGTTACACAAATCTGAACATAAATAAATACATTCAAAGAGTTGGCAAAACGTTATTATGTTGTATTTTTCTGAAGAGCTCTTTTAACATTCTGGTTAAACTTCCTAAGTCTTGTGCAGATTTCTCAGAATTATAATTCTGAACATATATTTCTGTAAATCTGTGGACTTAACATTTATTAACATTAAAGTAACATTATGGGCAGAAATTTGGTTTACCAACGTTCCATACACCTCCACGTGTAGTACATTCTAGCTGTACGCTCACTGACACCTTTCTGTTCAAGGTTTTTGGTCAGGTGTCCTGCTGACCCGTTGAGGCAGGGATATACAAATGCAGATTAATTTTTTCCAGACCTTTGGTGACCCAGAAAAGGAGTGTAAGCCCGTAAGGCTTTCGGAAGCAGAGTGCAGCAGAGGACCAGAGTCATGTCCTAGCTCGGAGGGAGGCACGTGGACTGATTTGTGTGTTTTCTGAGAGTACTACCTGGTAATGATGAAAGGAAACTGTTCCTCCTCCGACGTTCAATTAACTGTCAACACTGATTAATCCAGCTGCATGCCGGAGAGTTCAGCTCTGACTTCTGGCTCTTAATCTCATAGTCACTCACCAAAAATCAAGTGTCTTGAATATGCAGCAACTCTGAAGTTAATTCCCTCCAAGTGAAGTGGGTGAAAACAACAGGATGCCTGACTCTTCCTCTGTAGGGTTTTGGGAGCCCAGTGTTGGTGACTGACGCATGAACAAAGGGACATGCTTGGCAGCCTGGTCACACTCGGGCAAGTGTGTCCATCCTGCACGGCTGTGTTTATGGGAAAGGTGGGGATTGTAAGGATGTTTTTCTTTGGTCCAAACAAAAATCAGACAAAACCACTGGTGTCTACCCCAAGGCATGGAGCAGTCCTGGGTCAGGGGTATAAGGCGGGGGTCCTTGGCCAAAACATCCCTATTTCGTGCAACCCACTGGGCCCACAGTGCAGTGCTGGCATGGCCACTCAGCACTAGAGACATCAAACATTGTAATAGGTAAAAAAATTCATGGCCCAATGAAATAGGATTTTTCCTGAGGAAACTTGCAATGACAGAGGATCTCATGGCAGGGGGGTTGGAACTAGATGTTCTTTAATGTCCCTTCCAACCCTAACCATTCTATGATTCTATGATTCTATGATTCTGTACCTAACATCCTGCTCAGCTCATTCTTGCTAGGTGTCACTATAAAGGCAGCCCTAACCATGTCCAGCCCCACCAGCCTTCCCTGGGCACCCTTTGGTGAACCAAGAGAGCTTTCTGGGCTGGGCAGTTTGGGAATAGACTCAGTATTACTCAGAATAGACTCTGCTCTCATAGCAGACCATACCTATCCACATGCTTACCTTCAAACTGAATAGAGGAAATGGTCTTTAAAATGCTGCTCCTTGGTCACTAAAAACATGTGAGGAGTCAACAGATTTCAGTTCCAACAGCTTAGGACTAGATCACCAGTGAAGACATACTCACCGTCTCTTGCATAGTGCAGTTTCATAGTGGGATTTCCCACCTTTCAGTTTTATGTGGTACCTTTTCTTCAATCCTAACATGACAAATACCTCAAAAATCCCCATGCTTTATAGAAAAGATACTTTACATTCAGAGATTTTATTTCTCCTTTTGTAGTATACAGAAGTGGACACTACTAGAATCACAGAAACACAGAAAGGTTTGAGTTGGAAGGGATGTTAAATCTAACACCCCATCCAACACCCCCTTGACAAGGCAGGGACACCTTCCACTA
>NW_010227291.1:0-4035 GCF_000690775.1 Eurypyga helias
TTTTTTTTTTTTCCTGTGGATGTTCATGTTGCATTTAGTATCTCTTCCCCTAGTAAAGAATTACATACAGTTAGGAACTAATTTGGTAATTTTTAAACCTTTTTTTTTTAATGAACTTCCTTCTAGTACTTTTGGTTTTCTAAACTACTTTTTGCTATAAGATCTTTCTCTTATATGTCTTTAAGCCTAGACTAGTCTGATAAGATCATCTTGACGATCTGCAATTCTCTGATTGTTATTCCTTAATCCATGGTCTATTATGATTCTGATTTCCACTGACATTTTGCTTTAACTTTCTTTCTTCTTTGAGAAATTTTACATCTGAGCTTGCGCTTTCTTCTTAAATTAACATTGGAGCAACTAATTATTTAATTCCCTAGAAGTTTACAGCCTACCTTCGTGGACATCAAATAACCCTTGTTATGTATTTGAAGTTCTGCTGTTTAATATATGGACCTCTTGTTCTTTACATACATAAAAATAACAGTTTATTTGAACCTTACAGGCAGATACGGATTTCCAGCTTTTATACAGAAATGAATTATCTCCTGAGCTGTGTGTGCCCATGGTTTGCAGTAGATCTGATTTGGGTCTGTTGAATATATGGACTTTTACTGCAGTGAATCATGTTGTACTAATTTCAGCTGGAATCTGTTTGCCATAAATGATGGGTGCTGCTCAGCGGTAGTCAACTGCAGGTTCAGTATCTCTTCACTTCTCGTGGTGTGATTCATAATACATTGTAATGTGAAAGGTGCCTGGATCAGGCATCTAATATCACAGTTTTATCCACACGCATGAAGAAGTCAGGGACAGGAGATTACTTCATATAAGGACTGTAGTGTCAAAAATGGGGGTTTAAACTTTGCAGTCAATTTGGAACAGTGTCAGTGCTGGACTTCAGCTGCAGACAGTCTTCATATGAGGCAGGGCTTGCTGGTGGCACCTGCATTTGACCGGTGAGCAGCAAAGCTAAGCAAAATGAAAAACAGTTTTGCTTTTAAACTTTCTGTCCGTATGCTTTTGAACCTTAGCTAAAATTTAAAAACAAACAAACAAACAAACAAACCCCACAAAAACCCAAACCAACCAACTAACCAACCAAAAAAAAAAAAAAAACAAACCCACAAAAAAACCCCAAAAACCCAACAACAGATAAACCCTACATGTAAGTGAATGCAGGCTTAACACTATACATCATTACATTCACTTACACTGAAACATGACTAAAGACATCCATTCCAGTCCACTTCATATGCATATCATAGTGTGTGGTATTTCCCATGGGTGTAAAGCATCTGAGGTTTTCATTCTAAAACTTCTTCCTTAAAAACAAAAAGAAATTCACTGAAAATATATGGGGTCCAAAAATAGGCTAGCAATTTGACACTAGATAGGTATGCTTTGATACCATGTGAAAATAGGTTTAGAGAACTTGACTCATATACTTGGTCACTCTATTTACTCAGGCATTAGGTGTTGAGGTAGGAAAAAAGTCATGTTGACATGAATAATGTGGTAGCAGACTAGACAGACAGGGGGGCAGCAGAGGTTATCACTACAGACTTGTAAATACAGTTGAGCTGAGACTTCAGGAAAATATGTGAGTAGTGCTGTGGATGATGCCGAGTCAGGCTGCATGATTCAAGTGATTCCTTCCTCCACAAATTCCTTTATCTGTGAGTCAGTGTGTGCAAATATGGACTGCAGTCAGACAACTGAAGAAATAATTCGGATTCTCTCAACTGAGCGAAGATATGTCCATGACATCATCCTTGTTCTCCAATGTCTGCTCCACTATTAAAGGCACAGCTTCATTCTAAAGAGCAATTTTGGTTTTTATTTCCCTAAGACCAGTACCTCTTAAGGGAGGACATTTCAACGTTCATAGATGCTGTGACTATTCTTTACGAAAGCTTTTGATACTTGTGTGTGATACATATTATAAGCATTAGAGAAATGTCATCACAGAACTGTTGAAGGGTGAATGCCAAACAGGCTGAGTAATCCTTCCAGAGATCCCCTGTCAGCAAACCCCAGTGATTTGTGTCAAAAAGAGGGATATATCTTGTGTGGGATTTGACAGTGATCTGTCATGTCTAGTCATTAGTTTGCTTAACAGTCTGACATGTTTATTCAGTTTGCAGATGAAGCTTGAAGACCTTACGTATCTTGAAAGATTAGGATCAGAATACAACGCTATCTTAAGGGGTTTTTTTAGTTGGTATTCAATAACAATAAATGTAGGGGATTGCAATTAGGCAGGAATAAGAACGTTGTAGGAGCCTGGTAACATTTGCCTATGTAACAGATTTTCAGGGGGGGGGAAAAATACAGTAATGGCCCTCAAGCTGGATGTCATTAAATAATTCTATTCTGCTGAAAACGAAACTTTTAGGACACATGGGCTTAGAGGTAGAAGTCATGTCTGTAAGATGTGGGATACCATCCTTAGCTTATTCTTTTGAGGAAAATAGCTAAAGGCAGCCAGCAATATTTTCTGCAGAAACTGCAAGGTCATGTTCCCTGATAGGGACACGAACTAAATGCTGTTTGTAGACACCTTCCTTATTTCTTCTGCCACCTGCTCTGTCATTGCCTGAAAAGGGCACACTTCTTGAGGTAGCTTTTCCAGATCAACCCTGACTGAAGAAATCTAATGTGATACTTGTTATAATGATACAGAGCTTGAGGACATCATGAAAGGAAATGCTTGTGAAATGCTGTGCATTTTTCTGAAAATGCATCTTGCAGTGGAGAGAACGAGGGAGACCATGTCACTTCTTCACAGTGAGAAAGGAGACTGAAAGAACACAGCTGGAAAGAATATTAAAATGTTAGAAGATCACATCCTGCATTTATCTGTACAAATAAATACTTGGCATTACTCAGAAAGCAAAATTTAGCTGATGAAGTAAAAAACTCATTCAGTTAAGCTGAACCTATAGAATGTGGCTATGAGGATAAAGATGTGATTAAATATTTTACCAATGAGCATTGTAGCTTCCAAGAAATACAGACATTTTAAACTACAGTTGGCTAGCTCTGTAAAAGAAATGCGTGTTTCAGTTCATAACTATCTGGACTTGATGCATAGGAGGAAGATCTACAGACTGCAGGTAACCAAATTGGTTTTAAGATGTATGCAGCATAAATATAGGAGAACGGATAAATCTGATACATGCACAAAGTGATTTTCATGAATCTGAGTATAGACTGAACTTCTAATCCTAACTTTCAACTTTCCTTTCCTTCCATTCCTTTCCCTTAATCCCTCCTCTCCTTCCCTCCCCTCACCTCCTATCTCCTCCCCTCCCCTCCCCTTATTGCAGTTTCTGTCCACCCAGAGAAGGACCACAGAGGCAGGGTCTCACCTGAAGCACATCTGAAGTTCCTGCCTCTTGTCTGAAAATTGGTGACTGGGTACATTAGGGCCCAAATTATTACGTTGGTCAATGGAAGAGCAGTTGTAAGGCATTCATTCAGGCTGTTGGAGATGCCCTGTCCAGTCAGTGCACTTTATTCCAACCTTGCTGTGCCACAGACTGGGTTTGGACTATAGCATTTTTAGCTATGCTTTGGGTAGCTGCTGCAGAGATTCTTGGGATGCTAACAGTATTGTGAATCCAAACCTGATCCCTACAGTACTTCAGACTTATTCATATAATGCAAAGTCTCCAGAAAAGAAATTCCTCAGCTGCTTGCAGCTTTTGTATGGTTTAGCTTTTTATTATTCCCTGAATCAGGTGAGAGGCTTACAGACGCTAAAGAAAAGATTGTCTTTATCTGTAAAAAGACATAGAGAATGCAATGAACCTATAAGTGTTGAAGAACATGTGAGCTCGCAAAGGTTTAAACATTTCACTCAACAACAAATGGCAAATTTTGATGCGTCTGGAAGTGGGCTGTAATTCATATGCTAGCTCTTTCTTTTTTTTTATCTATCCAGATACTATAGTAAACATTCTTATTTTGTTATTTCTGCAGTTGTATTGAAATGCAGTACTCTTACCACATGCTGTTAGAGGCAGAACA